>NW_026043961.1:5000-116792 GCF_937001465.1 Orcinus orca | reverse complement strand
ACCCTAACCCTTCCCCGAAGCCTGACCCTCACCCGTCCCCTAATCCTAACCCGTACGCTGACACTCACCCACGCCCTCACACGTACGCTCCCCCTAAAGCGTTGTCGTACCCTCACCTGGACCCTAAACCATCCCCGTCCCCTAACCCTAACCCTAGCCCGAACCCTAACCCTAACCCTTCCCCGAAGCCTGACCCTCACCCGTCCCCTAATCCTAACCCGTACGCTGACACTCACCCGCGCCCTCACACGTAGGCTCCCCCTAAAGCATTGTCATACCCTCACCTGGACCCTAAAACGTCCCCGTCCCCTAACCCTAACCCTAGCCCGAACCCTAACCCTAACCCTTCCCCGAAGCCTGACCCTCACCCGTCCCCTAATCCTAACCCGTACGCTGACACTCACCCGCGCCCTCACACGTACGCTCCCCCTAAAGCGTTGTCGTACCCTCACCTGGACCCTAAACCGTCCCCGTCCCCTAATCCTAACCCTAGCCCGAACCCTAACCCTAACCCTTCCCCGAAGCCTGACCCTCACCCGTCCCCTAATCCTAACCCGTACGCTGACACTCACCCGCGCCCTCACACGTACGCTCCCCCTAAAGCGTTGTCGTACCCTCACCTGGACCCTAAACCGTCCCTGTCCCCTAACCCTAACCCTAGCCCGAACCCTAACCCTAACACTTCCCCGAAGCCTGACCCTCACCCGTCCCCTAATCCTAACCCGTACGCTGACACTCACCCGCGCCCTCACACGTACGCTCCCCCTAAAGCGTTGTCGTACCCTCACCTGGACCCTAAACCGTCCCCGTCCCCTAACCCTAACCCTAGCCCGAACCCTAACCCTAACCCTTCCCCGAAGCCTGACCCTCACCCGTCCCCTAATCCTAACCCGTACGCTGACACTCACCCGCGCCCTCACACGTACGCTCCCCCTAAAGCGTTGTCGTACCCTCACCTGGACCCTAAACCGTCCCCGTCCCCTAACCCTAACCCTAGCCCGAACCCTAACCCTAACCCTTCCCCGAAGCCTGACCCTCACCCGTCCCCTAATCCTAACCCGTACGCTGACACTCACCCGCGCCCTCACACGTACGCTCCCCCTAAAGCGTTGTCGTACCCTCACCTGGACCCTAAACCGTCCCCGTCCCCTAACCCTAACCCTAGCCCGAACCCTAACCCTAACCCTTCCCCGAAGCCTGACCCTCACCCGTCCCCTAATCCTAACCCGTACGCTGACACTCACCCGCGCCCTCACACGTACGCTCCCCCTAAAACGTTGTCGTACCCTCACCTGGACCCTAAACCGTCCCCGTCCCCTAACCCTAACCCTAGCCCGAACCCTAACCCTAACCCTTCCCCGAAGGCTGACCCTCACCCGTCCCCTAATCCTAACCCGTACGCTGACACTCACCCGCGCCCTCACACGTACGCTCCCCCTAAAGCGTTGTCGTACCCTCACCTGGACCCTAAACCGTCCCCGTCCCCTAACCCTAACCCTAGCCCGAACCCTAACCCTAACCCTTCCCCGAAGCCTGACCCTCACCCGTCCCCTAATCCTAACCCGTACGCTGACACTCACCCGCGCCCTCACACGTACGCTCCCCCTAAAGCGTTGTCGTACCCTCACCTGGACCCTAAACCGTCCCCGTCCCCTAACCCTAACCCTAGCCCGAACCCTAACCCTAACCCTTCCCCGAAGCCTGACCCTCACGCGTCCCCTAATCCTAACCCGTACGCTGACACTCACCCGCGCCCTCACACGTACGCTCCCCCTAAAGCGTTGTCGTACCCTCACCTGGACCCTAAACTGTCCCCGTCCCCTAACCCTAGCCCGAACCCTAACCCTAACCCTTCCCCGAAGGCTGACCCTCACCCGTCCCCTAATCCTAACCCGTACGCTGACATTCACCTGTGCCCTCACACGTACGCTCCCCCTAAAGCGTTGTCGTACACTCACCTGGACCCTAAACCGTCCCTGTCCCCTAACCCTAACCCTAGCCCGAACCCTAACCCTAACACTTCCCCAAAGCCTGACCCTCACCCGTCCCCTAATCCTAACCCGTACGCTTACACTCACCCGCGCCCTCACACGTACGCTCCCCCTAAAGCGTTGTCGTACCCTCACCTGGACCCTAAACCGTCCCCGTCCCCTAACCCTAACCCTAGCCCGAACCCTAACCCTAACCCTTCCCCGAAGCCTGACCCTCACCCGTCCCCTAATCCTAACCCGTACGCTGACACTCACCCGCGCCCTCACACATACGCTCCCCCTAAAGCGTTGTCGTACCCTCACCTGGACCCTAAACCGTCCCCGTCCCCTAAGCCTAACCCTAGCCCGAACCCTAACCCTAACCCTTCCCCGAAGCCTGACCCTCACCCGTCCCCTAATCCTAAACCGTACGCTGACACTCACCCGTGCCCTCACACGTACGCTCCCCCTAAAGCGTTGTCGTACCCTCACCTGGACCCTAAACCGTCCCCGTCCCCTAACCCTAACCCTAGCCCGAACCCTAACCCTAACCCTTCCCCGAAGCCTGACCCTCACCCGTCCCCTAATCCTAACCCGTACGCTGACACTCACCCGCGCCCTCACACGTACGCTCCCCCAAAGCGTTGTCGTACACTCACCTGGACCCTAAACCGTCCCTGTCCCCTAACCCTAACCCTAGCCCGAACCCTAACCCTAACACTTCCCCGAAGCCTGACCCTCACCCGTCCCCTAATCCTAACCCGTACGCTGACACTCACCCGCGCCCTCACACGTACGCTCCCCCTAAAGCGTTGTCGTACCCTCACCTGGACCCTAAACCGTCCCCGTCCCCTAACCCTAACCCTAGCCCGAACCCTAACCCTAACCCTTCCCCGAAGCCTGACCCTCACCCGTCCCCTAATCCTAACCCGTACGCTGACACTCACCCGCGCCCTCACACGTACGCTCCCCCTAAAGCGTTGTCGTACCCTCACCTGGACCCTAAACCGTCCCCGTCCCCTAACCCTAACCCTAGCCCGAACCCTAACCCTAACCCTTCCCCGAAGCCTGACCCTCACCCGTCCCCTAATCCTAACCCGTACGCTGACACTCACCCGTGCCCTCACACGTACGCTCCCCCTAAAGCGTTGTCGTACCCTCACCTGGACCCTAAACCGTCCCCGTCCCCTAACCCTAACCCTAGCCCGAACCCTAACCCTAACCCTTCCCCGAAGCCTGACCCTCACCCGTCCCCTAATCCTAACCCGTACGCTGACACTCACCCGCGCCCTCACACGTACGCTCCCCCTAAAGCGTTGTCGTACCCTCACCTGGTCCCTAAACCGTCCCCGTCCCCTAACCCTAACCCTAGCCCGAACCCTAACCCTAACCCTTCCCCGAAGCCTGACCCTCACCCGTCCCCTAATCCTAACCCGTACGCTGACACTCACCCGTGCCCTCACACGTACGCTCCCCCTAAAGCGTTGTCGTACCCTCACCTGGACCCTAAACCGTCCCCGTCCCCTAACCCTAGCCCGAACCCTAACCCTAACCCTTCCCCGAAGGCTGACCCTCACCCGTCCCCTAATCCTAACCCGTACGCTGACACTCACCCGCGCCCTCACACGTACGCTCCCCCTAAAGCGTTGTCGTACCCTCACCTGGACCCTAAACCGTCCCTGTCCCCTAACCCTAACCCTAGCCCGAACCCTAACCCTAACACTTCCCCGAAGCCTGACCCTCACCCGTCCCCTAATCCTAACCCGTACGCTGACACTCACCCGCGCCCTCACACGTACGCTCCCCCTAAAGCGTTGTCGTACCCTCACCTGGACCCTAAACCGTCCCCGTCCCCTAACCCTAACCCTAGCCCGAACCCTAACCCTTCCCCGAAGCCTGACCCTCACCCGTCCCCTAATCCTAACCCGTACGCGGACACTCACCCGCGCCCTCACACGTACGCTCCCCCTAAAGCGTTGTCGTACCCTCACCTGGACCCTAAACCGTCCCCGTCCCCTAACCCTAACCCTAGCCCGAACCCTAACCCTAACCCTTCCCCGAAGCCTGACCCTCACCCGTCCCCTAATCCTAACCCGTACGCTGACACTCACCCGTGCCCTCACACGTACGCTCCCCCTAAAGCGTTGTCGTACCCTCACCTGGACCCTAAACCGTCCCCGTCCCCTAACCCTAACCCTAGCCCGAACCCTAACCCTAACCCTTCCCCGAAGCCTGACCCTCACCCGTCCCCTAATCCTAACCCGTACGCTGACACTCACCCGCGCCCTCACACGTACGCTCCCCCTAAAGCGTTGTCGTACCCTCACCTGGACCCTAAACCGTCCCCGTCCCCTAACCCTAACCCTAGCCCGAACCCTAACCCTAACCCTTCCCCGAAGCCTGACCCTCACCCGTCCCCTAATCCTAACCCGTACGCTGACACTCACCCGCGCCCTCACACGTACGCTCCCCCTAAAGCGTTGTCGTACCCTCACCTGGACCCTAAACCGTCCCCGTCCCCTAACCCTAGCCCGAACCCTAACCCTAACCCTTCCCCGAAGGCTGACCCTCACCCGTCCCCTAATCCTAACCCGTACGCTGACACTCACCCGCGCCCTCACACGTACGCTCCCCCTAAAGCGTTGTCGTACCCTCACCTGGACCCTAAACCGTCCCTGTCCCCTAACCCTAACCCTAGCCCGAACCCTAACCCTAACACTTCCCCGAAGCCTGACCCTCACCCGTCCCCTAATCCTAACCCGTACGCTGACACTCACCCGTGCCCTCACACGTACGCTCCCCCTAAAGCGTTGTCGTACCCTCACCTGGACCCTAAACCGTCCCCGTCCCCTAACCCTAACCCTAGCCCGAACCCTAACCCTAACCCTTCCCCGAAGCCTGACCCTCACCCGTCCCCTAATCCTAACCCGTACGCTGACACTCACCCGCGCCCTCACACGTACGCTCCCCCTAAAGCGTTGTCGTACCCTCACCTGGACCCTAAACCGTCCCCGTCCCCTAACCCTAACCCTAGCCCGAACCCTAACCCTAACCCTTCCCCGAAGCCTGACCCTCACCCGTCCCCTAATCCTAACCCGTACGCTGACACTCACCCGCGCCCTCACACGTACGCTCCCCCTAAAGCGTTGTCGTACCCTCACCTGGACCCTAAACCGTCCCCGTCCCCTAACCCTAGCCCGAACCCTAACCCTAACCCTAACCCTTCCCCGAAGGCTGACCCTCACCCGTCCCCTAATCCTAACCCGTACGCTGACATTCACCCGCGCCCTCACACGTACGCTCCCCCTAAAGCGTTGTCGTACACTCACCTGGACCCTAAACCGTCCCTGTCCCCTAACCCTAACCCTAGCCCGAACCCTAACCCTAACACTTCCCCGAAGCCTGACCCTCACCCGTCCCCTAATCCTAACCCGTACGCTGACACTCACCCGCGCCCTCACACGTACGCTCCCCCTAAAGCGTTGTCGTACCCTCACCTGGACCCTAAACCGTCCCCGTCCCCTAACCCTAACCCTAGCCCGAACCCTAACCCTAACCCTTCCCCGAAGCCTGACCCTCACCCGTCCCCTAATCCTAACCCGTACGCTGACACTCACCCGCGCCCTCACACGTACGCTCCCCCTAAAGCGTTGTCGTACCCTCACCTGGACCCTAAACCGTCCCCGTCCCCTAACCCTAACCCTAGCCCGAACCCTAACCCTAACCCTTCCCCGAAGCCTGACCCTCACCCGTCCCCTAATCCTAACCCGTACGCTGACACTCACCCGTGCCCTCACACGTACGCTCCCCCTAAAGCGTTGTCGTACCCTCACCTGGACCCTAAACAGTCCCCGTCCCCTAACCCTAACCCTAGCCCGAACCCTAACCCTAACCCTTCCCCGAAGCCTGACCCTCACCCGTCCCCTAATCCTAACCCGTACGCTGACACTCACCCGTGCCCTCACACGTACGCTCCCCCTAAAGCGTTGTCGTACCCTCACCTGGACCCTAAACCGTCCCCGTCCCCTAACCCTAGCCCGAACCCTAACCCTAACCCTTCCCCGAAGGCTGACCCTCACCCGTCCCCTAATCCTAACCCGTACGCTGACACTCACCCGCGCCCTCACACGTACGCTCCCCCTAAAGCGTTGTCGTACCCTCACCTGGACCCTAAACCGTCCCTGTCCCCTAACCCTAACCCTAGCCCGAACCCTAACCCTAACACTTCCCCGAAGCCTGACCCTCACCCGTCCCCTAATCCTAACCCGTACGCTGACACTCACCCGCGCCCTCACACGTACGCTCCCCCTAAAGCGTTGTCGTACCCTCACCTGGACCCTAAACCGTCCCCGTCCCCTAACCCTAACCCTAGCCCGAACCCTAACCCTTCCCCGAAGCCTGACCCTCACCCGTCCCCTAATCCTAACCCGTACGCTGACACTCACCCGCGCCCTCACACGTACGCTCCCCCTAAAGCGTTGTCGTACCCTCACCTGGACCCTAAACCGTCCCCGTCCCCTAACCCTAACCCTAGCCCGAACCCTAACCCTAACCCTTCCCCGAAGCCTGACCCTCACCCGTCCCCTAATCCTAACCCGTACGCTGACACTCACCCGTGCCCTCACACGTACGCTCCCCCTAAAGCGTTGTCGTACCCTCACCTGGACCCTAAACCGTCCCCGTCCCCTAACCCTAACCCTAGCCCGAACCCTAACCCTAACCCTTCCCCGAAGCCTGACCCTCACCCGTCCCCTAATCCTAACCCGTACGCTGACACTCACCCGCGCCCTCACACGTACGCTCCCCCTAAAGCGTTGTCGTACCCTCACCTGGACCCTAAACCGTCCCCGTCCCCTAACCCTAACCCTAGCCCGAACCCTAACCCTAACCCTTCCCCGAAGCCTGACCCTCACCCGTCCCCTAATCCTAACCCGTACGCTGACACTCACCCGCGCCCTCACACGTACGCTCCCCCTAAAGCGTTGTCGTACCCTCACCTGGACCCTAAACCGTCCCCGTCCCCTAACCCTAGCCCGAACCCTAACCCTAACCCTTCCCCGAAGGCTGACCCTCACCCGTCCCCTAATCCTAACCCGTACGCTGACACTCACCCGCGCCCTCACACGTACGCTCCCCCTAAAGCGTTGTCGTACCCTCACCTGGACCCTAAACCGTCCCTGTCCCCTAACCCTAACCCTAGCCCGAACCCTAACCCTAACACTTCCCCGAAGCCTGACCCTCACCCGTCCCCTAATCCTAACCCGTACGCTGACACTCACCCGTGCCCTCACACGTACGCTCCCCCTAAAGCGTTGTCGTACCCTCACCTGGACCCTAAATCGTCCCCGTCCCCTAACCCTAACCCTAGCCCGAACCCTAACCCTAACCCTTCCCCGAAGCCTGACCCTCACCCGTCCCCTAATCCTAACCCGTACGCTGACACTCACCCGCGCCCTCACACGTACGCTCCCCCTAAAGCGTTGTCGTACCCTCACAGGGACCCTAAACCGTCCCCGTCCCCTAACCCTAACCCTAGCCCGAACCCTAACCCTAACCCTTCCCCGAAGCCTGACCCTCACCCGTCCCCTAATCCTAACCCGTACGCTGACACTCACCCGCGCCCTCACACGTACGCTCCCCCTAAAGCGTTGTCGTACCCTCACCTGGACCCTAAACCGTCCCCGTCCCCTAACCCTAGCCCGAACCCTAACCCTAACCCTAACCCTTCCCCGAAGGCTGACCCTCACCCGTCCCCTAATCCTAACCCGTACGCTGACATTCACCCGCGCCCTCACACGTACGCTCCCCCTAAAGCGTTGTCGTACACTCACCTGGACCCTAAACCGTCCCTGTCCCCTAACCCTAACCCTAGCCCGAACCCTAACCCTAACACTTCCCCGAAGCCTGACCCTCACCCGTCCCCTAATCCTAACCCGTACGCTGACACTCACCCGCGCCCTCACACGTACGCTCCCCCTAAAGCGTTGTCGTACCCTCACCTGGACCCTAAACCGTCCCCGTCCCCTAACCCTAACCCTAGCCCGAACCCTAACCCTAACCCTTCCCCGAAGCCTGACCCTCACCCGTCCCCTAATCCTAACCCGTACGCTGACACTCACCCGCGCCCTCACACGTACGCTCCCCCTAAAGCGTTGTCGTACCCTCACCTGGACCCTAAACCGTCCCCGTCCCCTAACCCTAACCCTAGCCCGAACCCTAACCCTAACCCTTCCCCGAAGCCTGACCCTCACCCGTCCCCTAATCCTAACCCGTACGCTGACACTCACCCGTGCCCTCACACGTACGCTCCCCCTAAAGCGTTGTCGTACCCTCACCTGGACCCTAAACCGTCCCCGTCCCCTAACCCTAACCCTAGCCCGAACCCTAACCCTAACCCTTCCCCGAAGCCTGACCCTCACCCGTCCCCTAATCCTAACCCGTACGCTGACACTCACCCGCGCCCTCACACGTACGCTCCCCCTAAAGCGTTGTCGTACCCTCACCTGGACCCTAAACCGTCCCCGTCCCCTAACCCTAACCCTAGCCCGAACCCTAACCCTAACCCTTCCCCGAAGCCTGACCCTCACCCGTCCCCTAATCCTAACCCGTACGCTGACACTCACCCGTGCCCTCACACGTACGCTCCCCCTAAAGCGTTGTCGTACCCTCACCTGGACCCTAAACCGTCCCCGTCCCCTAACCCTAGCCCGAACCCTAACCCTAACCCTTCCCCGAAGGCTGACCCTCACCCGTCCCCTAATCCTAACCCGTACGCTGACACTCACCCGCGCCCTCACACGTACGCTCCCCCTAAAGCGTTGTCGTACCCTCACCTGGACCCTAAACCGTCCCTGTCCCCTAACCCTAGCCCGAACCCTAACCCTAACACTTCCCCGAAGCCTGACCCTCACCCGTCCCCTAATCCTAACCCGTACGCTGACACTCACCCGCGCCCTCACACGTACGCTCCCCCTAAAGCGTTGTCGTACCCTCACCTGGACCCTAAACCGTCCCCGTCCCCTAACCCTAACCCTAGCCCGAACCCTAACCCTAACCCTTCCCCGAAGCCTGACCCTCACCCGTCCCCTAATCCTAACCCGTACGCTGACACTCACCCGTGCCCTCACACGTACGCTCCCCCTAAAGCGTTGTCGTACCCTCACCTGGACCCTAAACCGTCCCCGTCCCCTAACCCTAACCCTAGCCCGAACCCTAACCCTAACCCTTCCCCGAAGCCTGACCCTCACCCGTCCCCTAATCCTAACCCGTACGCTGACACTCACCCGCGCCCTCACACGTACGCTCCCCCAAAGCGTTGTCGTACCCTCACCTGGACCCTAAACCGTCCCCGTCCCCTAACCCTAACCCTAGCCCGAACCCTAACCCTAACCCTTCCCCGAAGCCTGACCCTCACCCGTCCCCTAATCCTAACCCGTACGCTGACACTCACCCGCGCCCTCACACGTACGCTCCCCCTAAAGCGTTGTCGTACCCTCACCTGGACCCTAAACCGTCCCCGTCCCCTAACCCTAGCCCGAACCCTAACCCTAACCCTTCCCCGAAGGCTGACCCTCACCCGTCCCCTAATCCTAACCCGTACGCTGACATTCACCTGCGCCCTCACACGTACGCTCCCCCTAAAGCGTTGTCGTACACTCACCTGGACCCTAAACCGTCCCTGTCCCCTAACCCTAACCCTAGCCCGAACCCTAACCCTAACACTTCCCCGAAGCCTGACCCTCACCCGTCCCCTAATCCTAACCCGTACGCTGACACTCACCCGCGTCCTCACACGTACGCTCCCCCTAAAGCGTTGTCGTACCCTCACCTGGACCCTAAACCGTCCCCGTCCCCTAACCCTAACCCTAGCCCGAACCCTAACCCTAACCCTTCCCCGAAGCCTGACCCTCACCCGTCCCCTAATCCTAACCCGTACGCTGACACTCACCCGCGCCCTCACACGTACGCTCCCCCTAAAGCATTGTCGTACCCTCACCTGGACCCTAAACCGTCCCCGTCCCCTAACCCTAACCCTAGCCCGAACCCTAACCCTAACCCTTCCCCGAAGCCTGACCCTCACCCGTCCCCTAATCCTAACCCGTACGCTGACACTCACCCGCGCCCTCACACGTACGCTCCCCCTAAAGCGTTGTCGTACCCTCACCTGGACCCTAAACCGTCCCCGTCCCCTAACCCTAACCCTAGCCCGAACCCTAACCCTAACCCTTCCCCGAAGCCTGACCCTCACCCGTCCCCTAATCCTAACCCGTACGCTGACACTCACCCGTGCCCTCACACGTACGCTCCCCCTAAAGCGTTGTCGTACCCTCACCTGGACCCTAAACCGTCCCCGGCCCCTAACCCTAACCCTAGCCCGAACCCTAACCCTAACCCTTCCCCGAAGCCTGACCCTCACCCGTCCCCTAATCCTAACCCGTACGCTGACACTCACCCGCGCCCTCACACGTACGCTCCCCCTAAAGCGTTGTCGTACCCTCACCTGGACCCTAAACCGTCCCCGTCCCCTAACCCTAACCCTAGCCCGAACCCTAACCCTAACCCTTCCCCGAAGCCTGACCCTCACCCGTCCCCTAATCCTAACCCGTACGCTGACACTCACCCGTGCCCTCACACGTACGCTCCCCCTAAAGCGTTGTCGTACCCTCACCTGGACCCTAAACCGTCCCCGGCCCCTAACCCTAACCCTAGCCCGAACCCTAACCCTAACCCTTCCCCGAAGCCTGACCCTCACCCGTCCCCTAATCCTAACCCGTACGCTGACACTCACCCGCGCCCTCACACGTACGCTCCCCCTAAAGCGTTGTCGTACCCTCACCTGGACCCTAAACCGTCCCCGTCCCCTAACCCTAACCCTAGCCCGAACCCTAACCCTAACGCTTCCCCGAAGCCTGACCCTCACCCGTCCCCTAATCCTAACCCGTACGCTGACACTCACCCGCGCCCTCACACGTACGCTCCCCCTAAAGCGTTGTCGTACCCTCACCTGGACCCTAAACCGTCCCCGTCCCCTAACCCTAACCCTAGCCCGAACCCTAACCCTAACCCTTCCCCGAAGCCTGACCCTCACCCGTCCCCTAATCCTAACCCGTACGCTGACACTCACCCGCGCCCTCCCACGTACGCTCCCCCTAAAGCGTTGTCGTACCCTCACCTGGACCCTAAACCGTCCCCGTCCCCTAACCCTAGCCCGAACCCTAACCCTAACCCTTCCCCGAAGCCTGACCCTCACCCGTCCCCTAATCCTAACCCGTACGCTGACATTCACCTGCGCCCTCACACGTACGCTCCCCCTAAAGCGTTGTCGTACACTCACCTGGACCCTAAACCGTCCCTGTCCCCTAACCCTAACCCTAGCCCGAACCCTAACCCTAACACTTCCCCGAAGCCTGACCCTCACCCGTCCCCTAATCCTAACCCGTACGCTGACACTCACCCGCGCCCTCACACGTACGCTCCCCCTAAAGCGTTGTCGTACCCTCACCTGAACCCTAAACCGTCCCCGTCCCCTAACCCTAACCCTAGCCCGAACCCTAACCCTAACCCTTCCCCGAAGCCTGACCCTCACGCGTCCCCTAATCCTAACCCGTACGCTGACACTCACCCGCGCCCTCACACGTACGCTCCCCCTAAAGCGTTGTCGTACCCTCACCTGGACCCTAAACCGTCCCCGTCCCCTAACCCTAACCCTAGCCCGAACCCTAACCCTAACCCTTCCCCGAAGCCTGACCCTCACCCGTCCCCTAATCCTAACCCGTACGCTGACACTCACCCGTGCCCTCACACGTACGCTCCCCCTAAGGCGTTGTCGTACCCTCACCTGGACCCTAAACCGTCCCCGTCCCCTAACCCTAAACCTAGCCCGAACCCTAACCCTAACCCTTCCCCGAAGGCTGACCCTCACCCGTCCCCTAATCCTAACCCGTACGCTGACACTCACCCGCGCCCTCACACGTACGCTCCCCCTAAAGCGTTGTCGTACCCTCACCTGGACCCTAAACCGTCCCTGTCCCCTAACCCTAACCCTAGCCCGAACCCTAACCCTAACCCTTCCCCGAAGCCTGACCCTCACCCGTCCCCTAATCCTAACCCGTACGCTGACACTCACCCGCGCCCTCACACGTACGCTCCCCCTAAAGCGTTGTCATACCCTCACCTGGACCCTAAACCGTCCCCGTCCCCTAACCCTAACCCTAGCCCGAACCCTAACCCTAACCCTTCCCCGAAGCCTGACCCTCACCCGTCCCCTAATCCTAACCCGTACGCTGACACTCACCCGTGCCCTCACACGTACGCTCCCCCTAAAGCGTTGTCGTACCCTCACCTGGACCCTAAACCGTCCCCGGCCCCTAACCCTAACCCTAGCCCGAACCCTAACCCTAACCCTTCCCCGAAGCCTGACCCTCACCCGTCCCCTAATCCTAACCCGTACGCTGACACTCACCCGCGCCCTCACACGTACGCTCCCCCTAAAGCGTTGTCGTACCCTCACCTGGACCCTAAACCGTCCCCGTCCCCTAACCCTAACCCTAGCCCGAACCCTAACCCTAACCCTTCCCCGAAGCCTGACCCTCACCCGTCCCCTAATCCTAACCCGTACGCTGACACTCACCCGCGCCCTCACACGTACGCTCCCCCTAAAGCGTTGTCGTACCCTCACCTGGACCCTAAACCGTCCCCGGCCCCTAACCCTAACCCTAACCCGAACCCTAACCCTAACCCTTCCCCGAAGCCTGACCCTCACCCGTCCCCTAATCCTAACCCGTACGCTGACACTCACCCGCGCCGTCACACGTACGCTCCCCCTAAAGCGTTGTCGTACCCTCACCTGGACCCTAAACCGTCCCCGTCCCCTAACCCTAACCCTAGCCCGAACCCTAACCCTAACGCTTCCCCGAAGCCTGACCCTCACCCGTCCCCTAATCCTAACCCGTACGCTGACACTCACCCGCGCCCTCACACGTACGCTCCCCCTAAAGCGTTGTCGTACCCTCACCTGGACCCTAAACCGTCCCCGTCCCCTAACCCTAACCCTAGCCCGAACCCTAACCCTAACCCTTCCCCGAAGCCTTACCCTCACCCGTCCCCTAATCCTAACCCGTACGCTGACACTCACCCGCGCCCTCCCACGTACGCTCCCCCTAAAGCGTTGTCGTACCCTCACCTGGACCCTAAACCGTCCCCGTCCCCTAACCCTAGCCCGAACCCTAACCCTAACCCTTCCCCGAAGCCTGACCCTCACCCGTCCCCTAATCCTAACCCGTACGCTGACATTCACCTGCGCCCTCACACGTACGCTCCCCCTAAAGCGTTGTCGTACCCTCACCTGGACCCTAAACCGTCCCTGTCCCCTAACCCTAACCCTAGCCCGAACCCTAACCCTAACACTTCCCCGAAGCCTGACCCTCACCCGTCCCCTAATCCTAACCCGTACGCTGACACTCACCCGCGCCCTCACACGTACGCTCCCCCTAAAGCGTTGTCGTACCCTCACCTGGACCCTAAACCGTCCCCGTCCCCTAACCCTAACCCTAGCCCGAACCCTAACCCTAACCCTTCCCCGAAGCCTGACCCTCACCCGTCCCCTAATCCTAACCCGTACGCTGACACTCACCCGCGCCCTCACACGTACGCTCCCCCTAAAGCGTTGTCGTACCCTCACCTGGACCCTAAACCGTCCCCGTCCCCTAACCCTAACCCTAGCCCGAACCCTAACCCTAACCCTTCCCCGAAGCCTGACCCTCACCCGTCCCCTAATCCTAACCCGTACGCTGACACTCACCCGCGCCCTCACACGTACGCTCCCCCTAAAGCGTTGTCGTACCCTCACCTGGACCCTAAACCGTCCCCGTCCCCTAACCCTAACCCTAGCCCGAACCCTAACCCTAACCCTTCCCCGAAGGCTGACCCTCACCCGTCCCCTAATCCTAACCCGTACGCTGACACTCACCCGCGCCCTCACACGTACGCTCCCCCTAAAGCGTTGTCGTACCCTCACCTGGACCCTAAACCGTCCCTGTCCCCTAACCCTAACCCTAGCCCGAACCCTAACCCTAACACTTCCCCGAAGCCTGACCCTCACCCGTCCCCTAATCCTAACCCGTACGCTGACACTCACCCGCGCCCTCACACGTACGCTCCCCCTAAAGCGTTGTCGTACCCTCACCTGGACCCTAAACCGTCCCCGTCCCCTAACCCTAACCCTAGCCCGAACCCTAACCCTAACCCTTCCCCGAAGCCTGACCCTCACCCGTCCCCTAATCCTAACCCGTACGCTGACACTCACCCGTGCCCTCACACGTACGCTCCCCCTAAAGCGTTGTCGTACCCTCACCTGGACCCTAAACCGTCCCCGTCCCCTAACCCTAACCCTAGCCCGAACCCTAACCCTAACCCTTCCCCGAAGCCTGACCCTCACCCGTCCCCTAATCCTAACCCGTACGCTGACACTCACCCGCGCCCTCACACGTACGCTCCCCCTAAAGCGTTGTCGTACCCTCACCTGGACACTAAACCGTCCCCGTCCCCTAACCCTAACCCTAGCCCGAACCCTAACCCTAACCCTTCCCCGAAGCCTGACCCTCACCCGTCCCCTAATCCTAACCCGTACGCTGACACTCACCCGCGCCCTCACACGTACGCTCCCCCTAAAGCGTTGTCGTACCCTCACCTGGACCCTAAACCGTCCCCGTCCCCTAACCCTAACCCTAGCCCGAACCCTAACCCTAACCCTTCCCCGAAGCCTGACCCTCACCCGTCCCCTAATCCTAACCCGTACGCTGACACTCACCCGTGCCCTCACACGTACGCTCCCCCTAAAGCGTTGTCGTACCCTCACCTGGACCCTAAACCGTCCCCGGCCCCTAACCCTAACCCTAGCCCGAACCCTAACCCTAACCCTTCCCCGAAGCCTGACCCTCACCCGTCCCCTAATCCTAACCCGTACGCTGACACTCACCCGCGCCCTCACACGTACGCTCCCCCTAAAGCGTTGTCGTACCCTCACCTGGACCCTAAACCGTCCCCGTCCCCTAACCCTAACCCTAGCCCGAACCCTAACCCTAACCCTTCCCCGAAGCCTGACCCTCACCCGTCCCCTAATCCTAACCCGTACGCTGACACTCACCCGCGCCCTCACACGTACGCTCCCCCTAAAGCGTTGTCGTACCCTCACCTGGACCCTAAACCGTCCCCGGCCCCTAACCGTAACCCTAGCCCGAACCCTAACCCTAACCCTTCCCCGAAGCCTGACCCTCACCCGTCCCCTAATCCTAACCCGTACGCTGACACTCACCCGCGCCCTCACACGTACGCTCCCCCTAAAGCGTTGTCGTACCCTCACCTGGACCCTAAACCGTCCCCGTCCCCTAACCCTAACCCTAGCCCGAACCCTAACCCTAACGCTTCCCCGAAGCCTGACCCTCACCCGTCCCCTAATCCTAACCCGTACGCTGACACTCACCCGCGCCCTCACACGTACGCTCCCCCTAAAGCGTTGTCGTACCCTCACCTGGACCCTAAACCGTCCCCGTCCCCTAACCCTAACCCTAGCCCGAACCCTAACCCTAACCCTTCCCCGAAGCCTGACCCTCACCCGTCCCCTAATCCTAACCCGTACGCTGACACTAACCCGCGCCCTCACACGTACGCTCCCCCTAAAGCGTTGTCGTACCCTCACCTGGACCCTAAACCGTCCCCGTCCCCTAACCCTAACCCTAGCCCGAACCCTAACCCTAACCCTTCCCCGAAGCCTGACCCTCACCCGTCCCCTAATCCTAACCCGTACGCTGACACTCACCCGCGCCCTCACACGTACGCTCCCCCTAAAGCGTTGTCGTACCCTCACCTGGACCCTAAACCGTCCCCGTCCCCTAACCCTAACCCTAGCCCGAACCCTAACCCTAAACCTTCCCCGAAGGCTGACCCTCACCCGTCCCCTAATCCTAACCCGTACGCTGACACTCACCCGCGCCCTCACACGTACGCTCCCCCTAAAGCGTTGTCGTACCCTCACCTGGACCCTAAACCGTCCCCGTCCCCTAACCCTAACCCTAGCCCGAACCCTAACCCTAACACTTCCCCGAAGCCTGACCCTCACCCGTCCCCTAATCCTAACCCGTACGCTGACACTCACCCGCGCCCTCACACGTACGCTCCCCCTAAAGCGTTGTCGTACCCTCACCTGGACCCTAAACCGTCCCCGTCCCCTAACCCTAACCCTAGCCCGAACCCTAACCCTAACCCTTCCCCGAAGCCTGACCCTCACCCGTCCCCTAATCCTAACCCGTACGCTGACACTCACCCGCGCCCTCACACGTACGCTCCCCCTAAAGCGTTGTCGTACCCTCACCTGGACCCTAAACCGTCCCCGTCCCCTAACCCTAACCCTAGGCCGAACCCTAACCCTAACCCTTCCCCGAAGCCTGACCCTCACCCGTCCCCTAATCCTAACCCGTACGCTGACACTCACCCGTGCCCTCACACGTACGCTCCCCCTAAAGCGTTGTCGTACCCTCACCTGGACCCTAAACCGTCCCCGTCCCCTAACCCTAACCCTAGCCCGAACCCTAACCCTAACCCTTCCCCGAAGCCTGACCCTCACCCGTCCCCTAATCCTAACCCGTACGCTGACACTCACCCGCGCCCTCACACGTACGCTCCCCCTAAAGCGTTGTCGTACCCTCACCTGGACCCTAAACCGTCCCCGTCCCCTAACCCTAACCCTAGCCCGAACCCTAACCCTAACCCTTCCCCGAAGCCTGACCCTCACCCGTCCCCTAATCCTAACCCGTACGCTGACACTCACCCGCGCCCTCACACGTACGCTCCCCCTAAAGCGTTGTCGTACCCTCACCTGGACCCTAAACCGTCCCCGTCCCCTAACCCTAGCCCGAACCCTAACCCTAACCCTTACCCGAAGGCTGACCCTCACCCGTCCCCTAATCCTAACCCGTACGCTGACATTCACCTGCGCCCTCACACGTACGCTCCCCCTAAAGCGTTGTCGTACACTCACCTGGACCCTAAACCGTCCCTATCCCCTAACCCTAACCCTAGCCCGAACCCTAACCCTAACACTTCCCCGAAGCCTGACCCTCACCCGTCCCCTAATCCTAACCCGTACGCTGACACTCACCCGCGCCCTCACACGTACGCTCCCCCTAAAGCGTTGTCGTACCCTCACCTGGACCCTAAACCGTCCCCGTCCCCTAACCCTAACCCTAGCCCGAACCCTAACCCTAACCCTTCCCCGAAGCCTGACCCTCACCCGTCCCCTAATCCTAACCCGTACGCTGACACTCACCCGCGCCCTCACACGTACGCTCCCCCTAAAGCGTTGTCGTACACTCACCTGGACCCTAAACCGTCCCCGTCCCCTAACCCTAACCCTAGCCCGAACCCTAACCCTAACCCTTCCCCGAAGCCTGACCCTCACCCGTCCCCTAATCCTAACCCGTACGCTGACACTCACCCGCGCCCTCACACGTACGCTCCCCCTAAAGCGTTGTCGTACCCTCACCTGGACCCTAAACCGTCCCCGTCCCCTAACCCTAACCCTAGCCCGAACCCTAACCCTAACCCTTCCCCGAAGCCTGACCCTCACCCGTCCCCTAATCCTAACCCGTACGCTGACACTCACCCGTGCCCTCACACGTACGCTCCCCCTAAAGCGTTGTCGTACCCTCACCTGGACCCTAAACCGTCCCCGGCCCCTAACCCTAACCCTAGCCCGAACCCTAACCCTAACCCTTCCCCGAAGCCTGACCCTCACCCGTCCCCTAATCCTAACCCGTACGCTGACACTCACCCGCGCCCTCACACGTACGCTCCCCCTAAAGCGTTGTCGTACCCTCACCTGGACCCTAAACCGTCCCCGTCCCCTAACCCTAACCCTAGCCCGAACCCTAACCCTAACCCTTCCCCGAAGCCTGACCCTCACCCGTCCCCTAATCCTAACCCGTACGCTGACACTCACCCGCGCCCTCACACGTACGCTCCCCCTAAAGCGTTGTCGTACCCTCACCTGGACCCTAAACCGTCCCCGTCCCCTA
Source organism: Orcinus orca (assembly GCF_937001465.1). Lineage (NCBI taxonomy): Eukaryota > Metazoa > Chordata > Mammalia > Artiodactyla > Delphinidae > Orcinus > Orcinus orca. The sequence goes on along the minus strand of NW_026043961.1, from coordinate 98,752 downwards.
ACCCTAACCCTAGCCCGAACCCTAACCCTAACCCTTCCCCGAAGCCTGACCCTCACCCGTCCCCTAATCCTAACCCGTACGCTGACACTCACCCGCGCCCTCACACGTACGCTCCCCCTAAAGCGTTGTCGTACCCTCACCTGGACCCTAAACCGTCCCCGTCCCCTAACCCTAACCCTAGCCCGAACCCTAACCCTAACCCTTCCCCGAAGCCTGACCCTCACCCGTCCCCTAATCCTAACCCGTACGCTGACACTCACCCGCGCCCTCACACGTACGCTCCCCCTAAAGCGTTGTCGTACCCTCACCTGGACCCTAAACCGTCCCCGTCCCCTAACCCTAACCCTAGCCCGAACCCTAACCCTAACCCTTCCCCGAAGCCTGACCCTCACCCGTCCCCTAATCCTAACCCGTACGCTGACACTCACCCGTGCCCTCACACGTACGCTCCCCCTAAAGCGTTGTCGTACCCTCACCTGGACCCTAAACCGTCCCCGGCCCCTAACCCTAACCCTAGCCCGAACCCTAACCCTAACCCTTCCCCGAAGCCTGACCCTCACCCGTCCCCTAATCCTAACCCGTACGCTGACACTCACCCGCGCCCTCACACGTACGCTCCCCCTAAAGCGTTGTCGTACCCTCACCTGGACCCTAAACCGTCCCCGTCCCCTAACCCTAACCCTAGCCCGAACCCTAACCCTAACCCTTCGCCGAAGCCTGACCCTCACCCGTCCCCTAATCCTAACCCGTACGCTGACACTCACCTGCGCCCTCACACGTACGCTCCCCCTAAAGCGTTGTCGTACCCTCACCTGGACCCTAAACCGTCCCCGGCCCCTAACCGTAACCCTAGCCCGAACCCTAACCCTAACCCTTCCCCGAAGCCTGACCCTCACCCGTCCCCTAATCCTAACCCGTACGCTGACACTCACCCGCGCCCTCACACGTACGCTCCCCCTAAAGCGTTGTCGTACCCTCACCTGGACCCTAAACCGTCCCTGTCCCCTAACCCTAACCCTAGCCCGAACCCTAACCCTAACGCTTCCCCGAAGCCTGACCCTCACCCGTCCCCTAATCCTAACCCGTACGCTGACACTCACCCGCGCCCTCACACGTACGCTCCCCCTAAAGCGTTGTCGTACCCTCACCTGGACCCTAAACCGTCCCCGTCCCCTAACCCTAACCCTAGCCCGAACCCTAACCCTAACCCTTCCCCGAAGCCTGACCCTCACCCGTCCCCTAATCCTAACCCGTACGCTGACACTAACCCGCGCCCTCACACGTACGCTCCCCCTAAAGCGTTGTCGTACCCTCACCTGGACCCTAAACCGTCCCCGTCCCCTAACCCTAGCCCGAACCCTAACCCTAACCCTTCCCCGAAGCCTGACCCTCACCCGTCCCCTAATCCTAACCCGTACACTGACATTCACCTGTGCCCTCACACGTACGCTCCCCCTAAAGCGTTGTCGTACCCTCACCTGGACCCTAAACCGTCCCTGTCCCCTAACCCTAACCCTAGCCCGAACCCTAACCCTAACCCTTCCCCGAAGCCTGACCCTCACCCGTCCCCTAATCCTAACCCGTACGCTCTCACTCACCCGCGCCCTCACACGTACGCTCCCCCTAAAGCGTTGTCGTACCCTCACCTGGACCCTAAACCGTCCCCGTCCCCTAACCCTAACCCTAGCCCGAACCCTAACCCTAACCCTTCCCCGAAGCCTGACCCTCACCCGTCCCCTAATCCTAACCCGTGCGCCGACACTCACCCGCGCCCTAACACGTACGCTCCCCCTAAAGCGTTGTCGTACCCTCACCTGGACCCTAAACCGTCCCCGTCCCCTAACCCTAACCCTAGCCCAAACCCTAACCCTAACCCTTCCCCGAAGCCTGACCCTCACCCGTCCCCTAATCCTAACCCGTACGCTGACACTCACCCGCGCCCTCACACGTACGCTCCCCCTAAAGCGTTGTCGTACCCTCACCTGGACCCTAAACCATCCCCATCCCCTAACCCTAACCCTAGCCCGAACCCTAACCCTAACCCTTCCCCGAAGCCTGACCCTCACCCGTCCCCTAATCCTAACCCGTACGCTGACACTCACCCGCGCCCTCACACGAACGCTCCCCCTAAAGCATTGTCATACCCTCACCTGGACCCTAAAACGTCCCCGTCCCCTAACCCTAACCCTAGCCCGAACCCTAACCCTAACCCTTCCCCGAAGCCTGACCCTCACCCGTCCCCTAATCCTAACCCGTACGCTGACACTCACCCGCGCCCTCACACGTACGCTCCCCCTAAAGCGTTGTCGTACCCTCACCTGGACCCTAAACCGTCCCCGTCCCCTAATCCTAACCCTAGCCCGAACCCTAACCCTAACCCTTCCCCGAAGCCTGACCCTCACCCGTCCCCTAATCCTAACCCGTACGCTGACACTCACCCGCGCCCTCACACGTACGCTCCCCCTAAAGCGTTGTCGTACCCTCACCTGGACCCTAAACCGTCCCTGTCCCCTAACCCTAACCCTAGCCCGAACCCTAACCCTAACACTTCCCCGAAGCCTGACCCTCACCCGTCCCCTAATCCTAACCCGTACGCTGACACTCACCCGCGCCCTCACACGTACGCTCCCCCTAAAGCGTTGTCGTACCCTCACCTGGACCCTAAACCGTCCCCGTCCCCTAACCCTAACCCTAGCCCGAACCCTAACCCTAACCCTTCCCCGAAGCCTGACCCTCACCCGTCCCCTAATCCTAACCCGTACGCTGACACTCACCCGCGCCCTCACACGTACGCTCCCCCTAAAGCGTTGTCGTACCCTCACCTGGACCCTAAACCGTCCCCGTCCCCTAACCCTAACCCTAGCCCGAACCCTAACCCTAACCCTTCCCCGAAGCCTGACCCTCACCCGTCCCCTAATCCTAACCCGTACGCTGACACTCACCCGCGCCCTCACACGTACGCTCCCCCTAAAGCGTTGTCGTACCCTCACCTGGACCCTAAACCGTCCCCGTCCCCTAACCCTAACCCTAGCCCGAACCCTAACCCTAACCCTTCCCCGAAGCCTGACCCTCACCCGTCCCCTAATCCTAAACCGTACGCTGACACTCACCCGCGCCCTCACACGTACGCTCCCCCTAAAGCGTTGTCGTACCCTCACCTGGACCCTAAACCGTCCCTGTCCCCTAACCCTAACCCTAGCCCGAACCCTAACCCTAACACTTCCCCGAAGCCTGACCCTCACCCGTCCCCTAATCCTAACCCGTACGCTGACACTCACCCGCGCCCTCACACGTACGCTCCCCCTAAAGCGTTGTCGTACCCTCACCTGGACCCTAAACCGTCCCCGTCCCCTAACCCTAACCCTAGCCCGAACCCTAACCCTAACCCTTCCCCGAAGCCTGACCCTCACCCGTCCCCTAATCCTAACCCGTACGCTGACACTCACCCGCGCCCTCACACGTACGCTCCCCCTAAAGCGTTGTCGTACCCTCACCTGGACCCTAAACCGTCCCCGTCCCCTAACCCTAACCCTAGCCCGAACCCTAACCCTAACCCTTCCCCGAAGCCTGACCCTCACGCGTCCCCTAATCCTAACCCGTACGCTGACACTCACCCGCGCCCTCACACGTACGCTCCCCCTAAAGCGTTGTCGTACCCTCACCTGGACCCTAAACCGTCCCCGTCCCCTAACCCTAGCCCGAACCCTAACCCTAACCCTTCCCCGAAGGCTGACCCTCACCCGTCCCCTAATCCTAACCCGTACGCTGACATTCACCTGTGCCCTCACACGTACGCTCCCCCTAAAGCGTTGTCGTACACTCACCTGGACCCTAAACCGTCCCTGTCCCCTAACCCTAACCCTAGCCCGAACCCTAACCCTAACAGTTCCCCGAAGCCTGACCCTCACCCGTCCCCTAATCCTAACCCGTACGCTTACGCTCACCCGCGCCCTCACACGTACGCTCCCCCTAAAGCGTTGTCGTACCCTCACCTGGACCCTAAACCGTCCCCGTCCCCTAACCCTAACCCTAGCCCGAACCCTAACCCTAACCCTTCCCCGAAGCCTGACCCTCACCCGTCCCCTAATCCTAACCCGTACGCTGACACTCACCCGCGCCCTCACACGTACGCTCCCCCTAAAGCGTTGTCGTACCCTCACCTGGACCCTAAACCGTCCCCGTCCCCTAACCCTAACCCTAGCCCGAACCCTAACCCTAACCCTTCCCCGAAGCCTGACCCTCACCCGTCCCCTAATCCTAACCCGTACGCTGACACTCACCCGTGCCCTCACACGTACGCTCCCCCTAAAGCGTTGTCGTACCCTCACCTGGACCCTAAACCGTCCCCGTCCCCTAACCCTAACCCTAGCCCGAACCCTAACCCTAACCCTTCCCCGAAGTCTGACCCTCACCCGTCCCCTAATCCTAACCCGTACGCTGACACTCACCCGCGCCCTCACACGTACGCTCCCCCAAAGCGTTGTCGTACACTCACCTGGACCCTAAACCGTCCCTGTCCCCTAACCCTAACCCTAGCCCGAACCCTAACCCTAACACTTCCCCGAAGCCTGACCCTCACCCGTCCCCTAATCCTAACCCGTACGCTGACACTCACCCGCGCCCTCACACGTACGCTCCCCCTAAAGCGTTGTCGTACCCTCACCTGGACCCTAAACCGTCCCCGTCCCCTAACCCTAACCCTAGCCCGAACCCTAACCCTAACCCTTCCCCGAAGCCTGACCCTCACCCGTCCCCTAATCCTAACCCGTACGCTGACACTCACCCGCGCCCTCACACGTACGCTCCCCCTAAAGCGTTGTCGTACCCTCACCTGGACCCTAAACCGTCCCCGTCCCCTAACCCTAACCCTAGCCCGAACCCTAACCCTAACCCTTCCCCGAAGCCTGACCCTCACCCGTCCCCTAATCCTAACCCGTACGCTGACACTCACCCGTGCCCTCACACGTACGCTCCCCCTAAAGCGTTGTCGTACCCTCACCTGGACCCTAAACCGTCCCCGTCCCCTAACCCTAACCCTAGCCCGAACCCTAACCCTAACCCTTCCCCGAAGCCTGACCCTCACCCGTCCCCTAATCCTAACCCGTACGCTGACACTCACCCGCGCCCTCACACGTACGCTCCCCCTAAAGCGTTGTCGTACCCTCACCTGGACCCTAAACCGTCCCCGTCCCCTAACCCTAACCCTAGCCCGAACCCTAACCCTAACCCTTCCCCGAAGCCTGACCCTCACCCGTCCCCTAATCCTAACCCGTACGCTGACACTCACCCGTGCCCTCACACGTACGCTCCCCCTAAAGCGTTGTCGTACCCTCACCTGGACCCTAAACCGTCCCCGTCCCCTAACCCTAGCCCGAACCCTAACCCTAACCCTTCCCCGAAGGCTGACCCTCACCCGTCCCCTAATCCTAACCCGTACGCTGACACTCACCCGCGCCCTCACACGTACGCTCCCCCTAAAGCGTTGTCGTACCCTCACCTGGACCCTAAACCGTCCCTGTCCCCTAACCCTAACCCTAGCCCGAACCCTAACCCTAACACTTCCCCGAAGCCTGACCCTCACCCGTCCCCTAATCCTAACCCGTACGCTGACACTCACCCGCGCCCTCACACGTACGCTCCCCCTAAAGCGTTGTCGTACCCTCACCTGGACCCTAAACCGTCCCCGTCCCCTAACCCTAACCCTAGCCCGAACCCTAACCCTAACCCTTCCCCGAAGCCTGACCCTCACCCGTCCCCTAATCCTAACCCGTACGCTGACACTCACCCGCGCCCTCACACGTACGCTCCCCCTAAAGCGTTGTCGTACCCTCACCTGGACCCTAAACCGTCCCCGTCCCCTAACCCTAACCCTAGCCCGAACCCTAACCCTAAACCTTCCCCGAAGCCTGACCCTCACCCGTCCCCTAATCCTAACCCGTACGCTGACACTCACCCGTGCCCTCACACGTACGCTCCCCCTAAAGCGTTGTCGTACCCTCACCTGGACCCTAAACCGTCCCCGTCCCCTAACCCTAACCCTAGCCCGAACCCTAACCCTAACCCTTCCCCGAAGCCTGACCCTCACCCGTCCCCTAATCCTAACCCGTACGCTGACACTCACCCGCGCCCTCACACGTACGCTCCCCCTAAAGCGTTGTCGTACCCTCACCTGGACCCTAAACCGTCCCCGTCCCCTAACCCTAACCCTAGCCCGAACCCTAACCCTAACCCTTCCCCGAAGCCTGACCCTCACCCGTCCCCTAATCCTAACCCGTACGCTGACACTCACCCGCGCCCTCACACGTACGCTCCCCCTAAAGCGTTGTCGTACCCTCACCTGGACCCTAAACCGTCCCCGTCCCCTAACCCTAGCCCGAACCCTAACCCTAACCCTTCCCCGAAGGCTGACCCTCACCCGTCCCCTAATCCTAACCCGTACGCTGACATTCACCTGCGCCCTCACACGTACGCTCCCCCTAAAGCGTTGTCGTACACTCACCTGGACCCTAAACCGTCCCTGTCCCCTAACCCTAACCCTAGCCCGAACCCTAACCCTAACACTTCCCCGAAGCCTGACCCTCACCCGTCCCCTAATCCTAACCCGTACGCTGACACTCACCCGCGTCCTCACACGTACGCTCCCCCTAAAGCGTTGTCGTACCCTCACCTGGACCCTAAACCGTCCCCGTCCCCTAACCCTAACCCTAGCCCGAACCCTAACCCTAACCCTTCCCCGAAGCCTGACCCTCACCCGTCCCCTAATCCTAACCCGTACGCTGACACTCACCCGCGCCCTCACACGTACGCTCCCCCTAAAGCATTGTCGTACCCTCACCTGGACCCTAAACCGTCCCCGTCCCCTAACCCTAACCCTAGCCCGAACCCTAACCCTAACCCTTCCCCGAAGCCTGACCCTCACCCGTCCCCTAATCCTAACCCGTACGCTGACACTCACCCGCGCCCTCACACGTACGCTCCCCCTAAAGCGTTGTCGTACCCTCACCTGGACCCTAAACCGTCCCCGTCCCCTAACCCTAACCCTAGCCCGAACCCTAACCCTAACCCTTCCCCGAAGCCTGACCCTCACCCGTCCCCTAATCCTAACCCGTGCGCCGACACTCACCCGCGCCCTAACACGTACGCTCCCCCTAAAGCGTTGTCGTACCCTCACCTGGACCCTAAACCGTCCCCGTCCCCTAACCCTAACCCTAGCCCAAACCCTAACCCTAACCCTTCCCCGAAGCCTGACCCTCACCCGTCCCCTAATCCTAACCCGTACGCTGACACTCACCCGCGCCCTCACACGTACGCTCCCCCTAAAGCGTTGTCGTACCCTCACCTGGACCCTAAACCATCCCCATCCCCTAACCCTAACCCTAGCCCGAACCCTAACCCTAACCCTTCCCCGAAGCCTGACCCTCACCCGTCCCCTAATCCTAACCCGTACGCTGACACTCACCCGCGCCCTCACACGAACGCTCCCCCTAAAGCATTGTCATACCCTCACCTGGACCCTAAAACGTCCCCGTCCCCTAACCCTAACCCTAGCCCGAACCCTAACCCTAACCCTTCCCCGAAGCCTGACCCTCACCCGTCCCCTAATCCTAACCCGTACGCTGACACTCACCCGCGCCCTCACACGTACGCTCCCCCTAAAGCGTTGTCGTACCCTCACCTGGACCCTAAACCGTCCCCGTCCCCTAATCCTAACCCTAGCCCGAACCCTAACCCTAACCCTTCCCCGAAGCCTGACCCTCACCCGTCCCCTAATCCTAACCCGTACGCTGACACTCACCCGCGCCCTCACACGTACGCTCCCCCTAAAGCGTTGTCGTACCCTCACCTGGACCCTAAACCGTCCCTGTCCCCTAACCCTAACCCTAGCCCGAACCCTAACCCTAACACTTCCCCGAAGCCTGACCCTCACCCGTCCCCTAATCCTAACCCGTACGCTGACACTCACCCGCGCCCTCACACGTACGCTCCCCCTAAAGCGTTGTCGTACCCTCACCTGGACCCTAAACCGTCCCCGTCCCCTAACCCTAACCCTAGCCCGAACCCTAACCCTAACCCTTCCCCGAAGCCTGACCCTCACCCGTCCCCTAATCCTAACCCGTACGCTGACACTCACCCGCGCCCTCACACGTACGCTCCCCCTAAAGCGTTGTCGTACCCTCACCTGGACCCTAAACCGTCCCCGTCCCCTAACCCTAACCCTAGCCCGAACCCTAACCCTAACCCTTCCCCGAAGCCTGACCCTCACCCGTCCCCTAATCCTAACCCGTACGCTGACACTCACCCGCGCCCTCACACGTACGCTCCCCCTAAAGCGTTGTCGTACCCTCACCTGGACCCTAAACCGTCCCCGTCCCCTAACCCTAACCCTAGCCCGAACCCTAACCCTAACCCTTCCCCGAAGCCTGACCCTCACCCGTCCCCTAATCCTAAACCGTACGCTGACACTCACCCGCGCCCTCACACGTACGCTCCCCCTAAAGCGTTGTCGTACCCTCACCTGGACCCTAAACCGTCCCTGTCCCCTAACCCTAACCCTAGCCCGAACCCTAACCCTAACACTTCCCCGAAGCCTGACCCTCACCCGTCCCCTAATCCTAACCCGTACGCTGACACTCACCCGCGCCCTCACACGTACGCTCCCCCTAAAGCGTTGTCGTACCCTCACCTGGACCCTAAACCGTCCCCGTCCCCTAACCCTAACCCTAGCCCGAACCCTAACCCTAACCCTTCCCCGAAGCCTGACCCTCACCCGTCCCCTAATCCTAACCCGTACGCTGACACTCACCCGCGCCCTCACACGTACGCTCCCCCTAAAGCGTTGTCGTACCCTCACCTGGACCCTAAACCGTCCCCGTCCCCTAACCCTAACCCTAGCCCGAACCCTAACCCTAACCCTTCCCCGAAGCCTGACCCTCACGCGTCCCCTAATCCTAACCCGTACGCTGACACTCACCCGCGCCCTCACACGTACGCTCCCCCTAAAGCGTTGTCGTACCCTCACCTGGACCCTAAACCGTCCCCGTCCCCTAACCCTAGCCCGAACCCTAACCCTAACCCTTCCCCGAAGGCTGACCCTCACCCGTCCCCTAATCCTAACCCGTACGCTGACATTCACCTGTGCCCTCACACGTACGCTCCCCCTAAAGCGTTGTCGTACACTCACCTGGACCCTAAACCGTCCCTGTCCCCTAACCCTAACCCTAGCCCGAACCCTAACCCTAACAGTTCCCCGAAGCCTGACCCTCACCCGTCCCCTAATCCTAACCCGTACGCTTACGCTCACCCGCGCCCTCACACGTACGCTCCCCCTAAAGCGTTGTCGTACCCTCACCTGGACCCTAAACCGTCCCCGTCCCCTAACCCTAACCCTAGCCCGAACCCTAACCCTAACCCTTCCCCGAAGCCTGACCCTCACCCGTCCCCTAATCCTAACCCGTACGCTGACACTCACCCGCGCCCTCACACGTACGCTCCCCCTAAAGCGTTGTCGTACCCTCACCTGGACCCTAAACCGTCCCCGTCCCCTAACCCTAACCCTAGCCCGAACCCTAACCCTAACCCTTCCCCGAAGCCTGACCCTCACCCGTCCCCTAATCCTAACCCGTACGCTGACACTCACCCGTGCCCTCACACGTACGCTCCCCCTAAAGCGTTGTCGTACCCTCACCTGGACCCTAAACCGTCCCCGTCCCCTAACCCTAACCCTAGCCCGAACCCTAACCCTAACCCTTCCCCGAAGTCTGACCCTCACCCGTCCCCTAATCCTAACCCGTACGCTGACACTCACCCGCGCCCTCACACGTACGCTCCCCCAAAGCGTTGTCGTACACTCACCTGGACCCTAAACCGTCCCTGTCCCCTAACCCTAACCCTAGCCCGAACCCTAACCCTAACACTTCCCCGAAGCCTGACCCTCACCCGTCCCCTAATCCTAACCCGTACGCTGACACTCACCCGCGCCCTCACACGTACGCTCCCCCTAAAGCGTTGTCGTACCCTCACCTGGACCCTAAACCGTCCCCGTCCCCTAACCCTAACCCTAGCCCGAACCCTAACCCTAACCCTTCCCCGAAGCCTGACCCTCACCCGTCCCCTAATCCTAACCCGTACGCTGACACTCACCCGCGCCCTCACACGTACGCTCCCCCTAAAGCGTTGTCGTACCCTCACCTGGACCCTAAACCGTCCCCGTCCCCTAACCCTAACCCTAGCCCGAACCCTAACCCTAACCCTTCCCCGAAGCCTGACCCTCACCCGTCCCCTAATCCTAACCCGTACGCTGACACTCACCCGTGCCCTCACACGTACGCTCCCCCTAAAGCGTTGTCGTACCCTCACCTGGACCCTAAACCGTCCCCGTCCCCTAACCCTAACCCTAGCCCGAACCCTAACCCTAACCCTTCCCCGAAGCCTGACCCTCACCCGTCCCCTAATCCTAACCCGTACGCTGACACTCACCCGCGCCCTCACACGTACGCTCCCCCTAAAGCGTTGTCGTACCCTCACCTGGACCCTAAACCGTCCCCGTCCCCTAACCCTAACCCTAGCCCGAACCCTAACCCTAACCCTTCCCCGAAGCCTGACCCTCACCCGTCCCCTAATCCTAACCCGTACGCTGACACTCACCCGTGCCCTCACACGTACGCTCCCCCTAAAGCGTTGTCGTACCCTCACCTGGACCCTAAACCGTCCCCGTCCCCTAACCCTAGCCCGAACCCTAACCCTAACCCTTCCCCGAAGGCTGACCCTCACCCGTCCCCTAATCCTAACCCGTACGCTGACACTCACCCGCGCCCTCACACGTACGCTCCCCCTAAAGCGTTGTCGTACCCTCACCTGGACCCTAAACCGTCCCTGTCCCCTAACCCTAACCCTAGCCCGAACCCTAACCCTAACACTTCCCCGAAGCCTGACCCTCACCCGTCCCCTAATCCTAACCCGTACGCTGACACTCACCCGCGCCCTCACACGTACGCTCCCCCTAAAGCGTTGTCGTACCCTCACCTGGACCCTAAACCGTCCCCGTCCCCTAACCCTAACCCTAGCCCGAACCCTAACCCTAACCCTTCCCCGAAGCCTGACCCTCACCCGTCCCCTAATCCTAACCCGTACGCTGACACTCACCCGCGCCCTCACACGTACGCTCCCCCTAAAGCGTTGTCGTACCCTCACCTGGACCCTAAACCGTCCCCGTCCCCTAACCCTAACCCTAGCCCGAACCCTAACCCTAAACCTTCCCCGAAGCCTGACCCTCACCCGTCCCCTAATCCTAACCCGTACGCTGACACTCACCCGTGCCCTCACACGTACGCTCCCCCTAAAGCGTTGTCGTACCCTCACCTGGACCCTAAACCGTCCCCGTCCCCTAACCCTAACCCTAGCCCGAACCCTAACCCTAACCCTTCCCCGAAGCCTGACCCTCACCCGTCCCCTAATCCTAACCCGTACGCTGACACTCACCCGCGCCCTCACACGTACGCTCCCCCTAAAGCGTTGTCGTACCCTCACCTGGACCCTAAACCGTCCCCGTCCCCTAACCCTAACCCTAGCCCGAACCCTAACCCTAACCCTTCCCCGAAGCCTGACCCTCACCCGTCCCCTAATCCTAACCCGTACGCTGACACTCACCCGCGCCCTCACACGTACGCTCCCCCTAAAGCGTTGTCGTACCCTCACCTGGACCCTAAACCGTCCCCGTCCCCTAACCCTAGCCCGAACCCTAACCCTAACCCTTCCCCGAAGGCTGACCCTCACCCGTCCCCTAATCCTAACCCGTACGCTGACATTCACCTGCGCCCTCACACGTACGCTCCCCCTAAAGCGTTGTCGTACACTCACCTGGACCCTAAACCGTCCCTGTCCCCTAACCCTAACCCTAGCCCGAACCCTAACCCTAACACTTCCCCGAAGCCTGACCCTCACCCGTCCCCTAATCCTAACCCGTACGCTGACACTCACCCGCGTCCTCACACGTACGCTCCCCCTAAAGCGTTGTCGTACCCTCACCTGGACCCTAAACCGTCCCCGTCCCCTAACCCTAACCCTAGCCCGAACCCTAACCCTAACCCTTCCCCGAAGCCTGACCCTCACCCGTCCCCTAATCCTAACCCGTACGCTGACACTCACCCGCGCCCTCACACGTACGCTCCCCCTAAAGCATTGTCGTACCCTCACCTGGACCCTAAACCGTCCCCGTCCCCTAACCCTAACCCTAGCCCGAACCCTAACCCTAACCCTTCCCCGAAGCCTGACCCTCACCCGTCCCCTAATCCTAACCCGTACGCTGACACTCACCCGCGCCCTCACACGTACGCTCCCCCTAAAGCGTTGTCGTACCCTCACCTGGACCCTAAACCGTCCCCGTCCCCTAACCCTAACCCTAGCCCGAACCCTAACCCTAACCCTTCCCCGAAGCCTGACCCTCACCCGTCCCCTAATCCTAACCCGTACGCTGACACTCACCCGTGCCCTCACACGTACGCTCCCCCTAAAGCGTTGTCGTACCCTCACCTGGACCCTAAACCGTCCCCGGCCCCTAACCCTAACCCTAGCCCGAACCCTAACCCTAACCCTTCCCCGAAGCCTGACCCTCACCCGTCCCCTAATCCTAACCCGTACGCTGACACTCACCCGCGCCCTCACACGTACGCTCCCCCTAAAGCGTTGTCGTACCCTCACCTGGACCCTAAACCGTCCCCGTCCCCTAACCCTAACCCTAGCCCGAACCCTAACCCTAACCCTTCCCCGAAGCCTGACCCTCAACCGTCCCCTAATCCTAACCCGTACGCTGACACTCACCCGCGCCCTCACACGTACGCTCCCCCTAAAGCGTTGTCGTACCCTCACCTGGACCCTAATCCGTCCCCGGCCCCTAACCCTAACCCTAGCCCGAACCCTAACCCTAACCCTTCCCCGAAGCCTGACCCTCACCCGTCCCCTAATCCTAACCCGTACGCTGACACTCACCCGCGCCCTCACACGTACGCTCCCCCTAAAGCGTTGTCGTACCCTCACCTGGACCCTAAACCGTCCCCGTCCCCTAACCCTAACCCTAGCCCGAACCCTAACCCTAACGCTTCCCCGAAGCCTGACCCTCACCCGTCCCCTAATCCTAACCCGTACGCTGACACTCACCCGCGCCCTCACACGTACGCTCCCCCTAAAGCGTTGTCGTACCCTCACCTGGACCCTAAACCGTCCCCGTCCCCTAACCCTAACCCTAGCCCGAACCCTAACCCTAACCCTTCCCCGAAGCCTGACCCTCACCCGTCCCCTAATCCTAACCCGTACGCTGACACTCACCCGCGCCCTCCCACGTACGCTCCCCCTAAAGCGTTGTCGTACCCTCACCTGGACCCTAAACCGTCCCCGTCCCCTAACCCTAGCCCGAACCCTAACCCTAACCCTTCCCCGAAGCCTGACCCTCACCCGTCCCCTAATCCTAACCCGTACGCTGACATTCACCTGCGCCCTCACACGTACGCTCCCCCTAAAGCGTTGTCGTACACTCACCTGGACCCTAAACCGTCCCTGTCCCCTAACCCTAACCCTAGCCCGAACCCTAACCCTAACACTTCCCCGAAGCCTGACCCTCACCCGTCCCCTAATCCTAACCCGTACGCTGACACTCACCCGCGCCCTCACACGTACGCTCCCCCTAAAGCGTTGTCGTACCCTCACCTGGACCCTAAACCGTCCCCGTCCCCTAACCCTAACCCTAGCCCGAACCCTAACCCTAACCCTTCCCCGAAGCCTGACCCTCACCCGTCCCCTAATCCTAACCCGTACGCTGACACTCACCCGCGCCCTCACACGTACGCTCCCCCTAAAGCGTTGTCGTACCCTCACCTGGACCCTAAACCGTCCCCGTCCCCTAACCCTAACCCTAGCCCGAACCCTAACCCTAACCCTTCCCCGAAGCCTGACCCTCACCCGTCCCCTAATCCTAACCCGTACGCTGACACTCACCCGTGCCCTCACACGTACGCTCCCCCTAAAGCGTTGTCGTACCCTCACCTGGACCCTAAACCGTCCCCGTCCCCTAACCCTAACCCTAGCCCGAACCCTAACCCTAACCCTTCCCCGAAGGCTGACCCTCACCCGTCCCCTAATCCTAACCCGTACGCTGACACTCACCCGCGCCCTCACACGTACGCTCCCCCTAAAGCGTTGTCGTACCCTCACCTGGACCCTAAACCGTCCCCGTCCCCTAACCCTAACCCTAGCCCGAACCCTAACCCTAACCCTTCCCCGAAGCCTGACCCTCACCCGTCCCCTAATCCTAACCCGTACGCTGACACTCACCCGCGCCCTCACACGTACGCTCCCCCTAAAGCGTTGTCGTACCCTCACCTGGACCCTAAACCGTCCCCGTCCCCTAACCCTAACCCTAGCCCGAACCCTAACCCTAACCCTTCCCCGAAGCCTGACCCTCACCCGTCCCCTAATCCTAACCCGTACGCTGACACTCACCCGTGCCCTCACACGTACGCTCCCCCTAAAGCGTTGTCGTACCCTCACCTGGACCCTAAACCGTCCCCGGCCCCTAACCCTAACCCTAGCCCGAACCCTAACCCTAACCCTTCCCCGAAGCCTGACCCTCACCCGTCCCCTAATCCTAACCCGTACGCTGACACTCACCCGCGCCCTCACACGTACGCTCCCCCTAAAGCGTTGTCGTACCCTCACCTGGACCCTAAACCGTCCCCGTCTCCTAACCCTAACCCTAGCCCGAACCCTAACCCTAACCCTTCCCCGAAGCCTGACCCTCACCCGTCCCCTAATCCTAACCCGTACGCTGACACTCACCCGCGCCCTCACACGTACGCTCCCCCTAAAGCGTTGTCGTACCCTCACCTGGACCCTAAACCGTCCCCGGCCCCTAACCCTAACCCTAGCCCGAACCCTAACCCTAACCCTTCCCCGAAGCCTGACCCTCACCCGTCCCCTAATCCTAACCCGTACGCTGACACTCACCCGCGCCCTCACACGTACGCTCCCCCTAAAGCGTTGTCGTACCCTCACCTGGACCCTAAACCGTCCCCGTCCCCTAACCCTAACCCTATCCCGAACCCTAACCCTAACGCTTCCCCGAAGCCTGACCCTCACCCGTCCCCTAATCCTAACCCGTACGCTGACACTCACCCGCGCCCTCACACGTACGCTCCCCCTAAAGCGTTGTCGTACCCTCACCTGGACCCTAAACCGTCCCCGTCCCCTAACCCTAACCCTAGCCCGAACCCTAACCCTAACCCTTCCCCGAAGCCTGACCCTCACCCATCCCCTAATCCTAACCCGTACGCTGACACTCACCCGCGCCCTCCCACGTACGCTCCCCCTAAAGCGTTGTCGTACCCTCACCTGGACCCTAAACCGTCCCCGTCCTCTAACCCTAGCCCGAACCCTAACCCTAACCCTTCCCCGAAGCCTGACCCTCACCCGTCCCCTAATCCTAACCCGTACGCTGACATTCACCTGCGCCCTCACACGTACGCTCCCCCTAAAGCGTTGTCGTACCCTCACCTGGACCCTAAACCGTCCCTGTCCCCTAACCCTAACCCTAGCCCGAACCCTAACCCTAACACTTCCCCGAAGCCTGACCCTCACCCGTCCCCTAATCCTAACCCGTACGCTGACACTCACCCGCGCCCTCACACGTACGCTCCCCCTAAAGCGTTGTCGTACCCTCACCTGGACCCTAAACCGTCCCCGTCCCCTAACCCTAACCCTAGCCCGAACCCTAACCCTAACCCTTCCCCGAAGCCTGACCCTCACCCGTCCCCTAATCCTAACCCGTACGCTGACACTCACCCGCGCCCTCACACGTACGCTCCCCCTAAAGCGTTGTCGTACCCTCACCTGGACCCTAAACCGTCCCCGTCCCCTAACCCTAACCCTAGCCCGAACCCTAACCCTAACCCTTCCCCGAAGGCTGACCCTCACCCGTCCCCTAATCCTAACCCGTACGCTGACACTCACCCGCGCCCTCACACGTACGCTCCCCCTAAAGCGTTGTCGTACCCTCACCTGGACCCTAAACCGTCCCTGTCCCCTAACCCTAACCCTAGCCCGAACCCTAACCCTAACACTTCCCCGAAGCCTGACCCTCACCCGTCCCCTAATCCTAACCCGTACGCTGACACTCACCCGCGCCCTCACACGTACGCTCCCCCTAAAGCGTTGTCGTACCCTCACCTGGACCCTAAACCGTCCCCGTCCCCTAACCCTAACCCTAGCCCGAACCCTAACCCTAACCCTTCCCCGAAGCCTGACCCTCACCCGTCCCCTAATCCTAACCCGTACGCTGACACTCACCCGCGCCCTCACACGTACGCTCCCCCTAAAGCGTTGTCGTACCCTCACCTGGACCCTAAACCGTCCCCGTCCCCTAACCCTAACCCTAGGCCGAACCCTAACCCTAACCCTTCCCCGAAGCCTGACCCTCACCCGTCCCCTAATCCTAACCCGTACGCTGACACTCACCCGTGCCCTCACACGTACGCTCCCCCTAAAGCGTTGTCGTACCCTCACCTGGACCCTAAACCGTCCCCGTCCCCTAACCCTAACCCTAGCCCGAACCCTAACCCTAACCCTTCCCCGAAGCCTGACCCTCACCCGTCCCCTAATCCTAACCCGTACGCTGACACTCACCCGCGCCCTCACACGTACGCTCCCCCTAAAGCGTTGTCGTACCCTCACCTGGACCCTAAACCGTCCCCGTCCCCTAACCCTAACCCTAGCCCGAACCCTAACCCTAACCCTTCCCCGAAGCCTGACCCTCACCCGTCCCCTAATCCTAACCCGTACGCTGACACTCACCCGCGCCCTCACACGTACGCTCCCCCTAAAGCGTTGTCGTACCCTCACCTGGACCCTAAACCGTCCCCGTCCCCTAACCCTAGCCCGAACCCTAACCCTAACCCTTCCCCGAAGGCTGACCCTCACCCGTCCCCTAATCCTAACCCGTACGCTGACATTCACCTGCGCCCTCACACGTACGCTCCCCCTAAAGCGTTGTCGTACACTCACCTGGACCCTAAACCGTCCCTATCCCCTAACCCTAACCCTAGCCCGAACCCTAACCCTAACACTTCCCCGAAGCCTGACCCTCACCCGTCCCCTAATCCTAACCCGTACGCTGACACTCACCCGCGCCCTCACACGTACGCTCCCCCTAAAGCGTTGTCGTACCCTCACCTGGACCCTAAACCGTCCCCGTCCCCTAACCCTAACCCTAGCCCGAACCCTAACCCTAACCCTTCCCCGAAGCCTGACCCTCACCCGTCCCCTAATCCTAACCCGTACGCTGACACTCACCCGCGCCCTCACACGTACGCTCCCCCTAAAGCATTGTCGTACACTCACCTGGACCCTAAACCGTCCCCGTCCCCTAACCCTAACCCTAGCCCGAACCCTAACCCTAACCCTTCCCCGAAGCCTGACCCTCACCCGTCCCCTAATCCTAACCCGTACGCTGACACTCACCCGCGCCCTCACACGTACGCTCCCCCTAAAGCGTTGTCGTACCCTCACCTGGACCCTAAACCGTCCCCGTCCCCTAACCCTAACCCTAGCCCGAACCCTAACCCTAACCCTTCCCCGAAGCCTGACCCTCACCCGTCCCCTAATCCTAACCCGTACGCTGACACTCACCCGTGCCCTCACACGTACGCTCCCCCTAAAGCGTTGTCGTACCCTCACCTGGACCCTAAACCGTCCCCGGCCCCTAACCCTAACCCTAGCCCGAACCCTAACCCTAACCCTTCCCCGAAGCCTGACCCTCACCCGTCCCCTAATCCTAACCCGTACGCTGACACTCACCCGCGCCCTCACACGTACGCTCCCCCTAAAGCGTTGTCGTACCCTCACCTGGACCCTAAACCGTCCCCGGCCCCTAACCCTAACCCTAGCCCGAACCCTAACCCTAACCCTTCCCCGAAGCCTGACCCTCACCCGTCCCCTAATCCTAACCCGTACGCTGACACTCACCCGCGCCCTCACACGTACGCTCCCCCTAAAGCGTTGTCGTACCCTCACCTGGACCCTAAACCGTCCCCGGCCCCTAACCCTAACCCTAGCCCGAACCCTAACCCTAACCCTTCCCCGAAGCCTGACCCTCACCCGTCCCCTAATCCTAACCCGTACGCTGACACTCACCCGCGCCCTCACACGTACGCTCCCCCTAAAGCGTTGTCGTACCCTCACCTGGACCCTAAACCGTCCCCGTCCCCTAACCCTAACCCTAGCCCGAACCCTAACCCTAACGCTTCCCCGAAGCCTGACCCTCACCCGTCCCCTAATCCTAACCCGTACGCTGACACTCACCCGCGCCCTCACACGTACGCTTCCCCTAAAGCGTTGTCGTACCCTCACCTGGACCCTAAACCGTCCCCGTCCCCTAACCCTAACCCTAGCCCGAACCCTAACCCTAACCCTTCCCCGAAGCCTGACCCTCACCCGTCCCCTAATCCTAACCCGTACGCTGACACTAACCCGCGCCCTCACACGTACGCTCCCCCTAAAGCGTTGTCGTACCCTCACCTGGACCCTAAACCGTCCCCGTCCCCTAACCCTAGCCCGAACCCTAACCCTAACCCTTCCCCGAAGCCTGACCCTCACCCGTCCCCTAATCCTAACCCGTACACTGACATTCACCTGTTCCCTCACACGTACGCTCCCCCTAAAGCGTTGTCGTACCCTCACCTGGACCCTAAACCGTCCCTGTCCCCTAACCCTAACCCTAGCCCGAACCCTAACCCTAACCCTTCCCCGAAGCCTGACCCTCACCCGTCCCCTAATCCTAACCCGTACGCTCTCACTCACCCGCGCCCTCACACGTACGCTCCCCCTAAAGCGTTGTCGTACCCTCACCTGGACCCTAAACCGTCCCCGTCCCCTAACCCTAACCCTAGCCCGAACCCTAACCCTAACCCTTCCCCGAAGCCTGACCCTCACCCGTCCCCTAATCCTAACCCGTGCGCCGACACTCACCCGCGCCCTAACACGTACGCTCCCCCTAAAGCGTTGTCGTACCCTCACCTGGACCCTAAACCGTCCCCGTCCCCTAACCCTAACCCTAGCCCGAACCCTAACCCTAACCCTTCCCCGAAGCCTGACCCTCACCCGTCCCCTAATCCTAACCCGTACGCTGACACTCACCCGCGCCCTCACACGTACGCTCCCCCTAAAGCGTTGTCGTACCTCACCTGGACCCTAAACCGTCCCCGTCCCCTAACCCTAACCCTAGCCCGAACCCTAACCCTAACCCTTCCCCGAAGCCTGACCCTCACCCGTCCCCTAATCCTAACCCGTATGCTGACACTCACCCGTGCCCTCACACGTACGCTCCCCCTAAAGCGTTGTCGTACCCTCACCTGGACCCTAAACCGTCCCCGTCCCCTAACCCTAAACCTAGCCCGAACCCTAACCCTAACCCTTCCCCGAACCCTGACCCTCACCCGTCCCCTAATCCTAACCCGTACGCTGACACTCACCCTCGCCCTCACACGTACGCTCCCCCTAAAGCGTTGTCGTACCCTCACCTGGACCCTAAACCGTCCCCGGCCCCTAACCCTAACCCTAGCCCGAACCCTAACCCTAACCCTTTCCCGAAGCCTGACCCTCACCCGTCCCCTAATCCTAACCCGTACGCTGACACTCACCCGCGCCCTCACACGTATGCTCCCCCTAAAGCGTTGTCGTACCCTCACCTGGACCCTAAACCGTCCCCGTCCCCTAACCCTAACCGTAGCCCGAACCCTAACCCTAACCCTTCCCCGAAGCCTGACCCTCACCCGTCCCCTAATCCTAACCCGTACGCTGACACTCACCCGCGCCCTCACACGTACGCTCCCCCTAAAGCGTTGTCGTACCTCACCTGGACCCTAAACCGTCCCCGTCCCCTAACCCTAACCCTAGCCCGAACCCTAACCCTAACCCTTCCCCGAAGCCTGACCCTCACCCGTCCCCTAATCCTAACCCGTACGCTGACACTCACCCGCGCCCTCACACGTACACTCCCCCTAAAGCGTTGTCGTACCCTCACCTGGACCCTAAACCGTCCCCGTCCCCTAACCCTAAACCTAGCCCGAACCCTAACCCTAACCCTTCCCCGAAGCCTGAACCTCACCCGTCCCCTAATCCTAACCCGTACGCTGACACTCACCCGCGCCCTCACACGTACGCTCACCCTAAAGCGTTGTCGTACCCTCACCTGGACCCTAAACCGTCCCCGGCCCCTAACCCTAACCCTAGCCCGAACCCTAACCCTAACCCTTCCCCGAAGCCTGACCCTCACCCGTCCCCTAATCCTAACCCGTACGCTGACACTCACCCGCGCCCTCACACATACGCTCCCCCTAAAGCGTTGTCGTACCCTCACCTGGACCCTAAACCGTCCCCGTCCCCTAACCCTAACCCTAGCCCGAACCCTAACCCTAACCCTTCCCCGAAGCCTGACCCTCACCCGTCCCCTAATCCTAACCCGTACGCTGACACTCACCCGCGCCCTCACACATACGCTCCCCCTAAAGCGTTGTCGTACCTCACCTGGACCCTAAACCGTCCCCGTCCCCTAACCCTAACCCTAGCCCGAACCCTAACCCTAACCCTTCCCCGAAGCCTGACCCTCACCCGTCCCCTAATCCTAACCCGTACGCTGACACTCACCCGCGCCCTCACACATACGCTCCCCCTAAAGCGTTGTCGTACCCTCACCTGGACCCTAAACCGTCCCCGTCCCCTAACCCTAACCCTAGCCCGAACCCTAACCCTAACCCTTCCCCGAAGCCTGACCCTCACCCGTCCCCTAATCCTAACCCGTACGCTGACACTCACCCGCGCCCTCACACGTACGCTCCCCCTAAAGCGTTGTCGTACCCTCACCTGGACCCTAAACCGTCCCCGGCCCCTAACCCTAACCCTAGCCCGAACCCTAACCCTAACCCTTCCCCGAAGCCTGACCCTCACCCGTCCCCTAATCCTAACCCGTACGCTGACACTCACCCGCGCCCTCACACGTATGCTCCCCCTAAAGCGTTGTCGTACCCTCACCTGGACCCTAAACCGTCCCCGTCCCCTAACCCTAACCGTAGCCCGAACCCTAACCCTAACCCTTCCCCGAAGCCTGACCCTCACCCGTCCCCTAATCCTAACCCGTACGCTGACACTCACCCGCGCCCTCACACGTACGCTCCCCCTAAAGCGTTGTCGTACCTCACCTGGACCCTAAACCGTCCCCGTCCCCTAACCCTAACCCTAGCCCGAACCCTAACCCTAACCCTTCCCCGAAGCCTGACCCTCACCCGTCCCCTAATCCTAACCCGTACGCTGACACTCACCCGCGCCCTCACACGTACACTCCCCCTAAAGCGTTGTCGTACCCTCACCTGGACCCTAAACCGTCCCCGTCCCCTAACCCTAAACCTAGCCCGAACCCTAACCCTAACCCTTCCCCGAAGCCTGAACCTCACCCGTCCCCTAATCCTAACCCGTACGCTGACACTCACCCGCGCCCTCACACGTACGCTCACCCTAAAGCGTTGTCGTACCCTCACCTGGACCCTAAACCGTCCCCGGCCCCTAACCCTAACCCTAGCCCGAACCCTAACCCTAACCCTTCCCCGAAGCCTGACCCTCACCCGTCCCCTAATCCTAACCCGTACGCTGACACTCACCCGCGCCCTCACACGTACGCTCCCCCTAAAGCGTTGTCGTACCCTCACCTGGACCCTAAACCGTCCCCGTCCCCTAACCCTAACCCTAGCCCGAACCCTAACCCTAACCCTTCCCCGAAGCCTGACCCTCACCCGTCCCCTAATCCTAACCCGTACGCTGACACTCACCCGCGCCCTCACACGTATGCTCCCCCTAAAGCGTTGTCGTACCCTCACCTGGACCCTAAACCGTCCCCGTCCCCTAACCCTAAACCTAGCCCGAACCCTAACCCTAACCCTTCCCCGAAGCCTGACCCTCACCCGTCCCCTAATCCTAACCCGTACGCTGACACTCACCCGCGCCCTCACACGTACGCTCCCCCTAAAGCGTTGTCGTACCCTCACCTGGACCCTAAACCGTCCCCGTCCCCTAACCCTAACCCTAGCCCGAACCCTAACCCTAACCCTTCCCCGAAGCCTGACCCTCACCCGTCCCCTAATGCTAACCCGTACGCTGACACTCACCCGCGCCCTCACACGTACGCTCCCCCTAAAGCGTTGTCGTACCCTCACCTGGACCCTAAACCGTCCCCGTCCCCTAACCCTAAACCTAGCCCGAACCCTAACCCTAACCCTTCCTCGAAGCCTGACCCTCACCCGTCCCCTAATCCTAACCCGTACGCTGACACTCACCCGCGCCCTCACACGTACGCTCCCCCTAAAGCGCTGTCGTACCCTCACCTGGACCCTAAACCGTCCCCGTCCCCTAACCCTAACCCTAGCCCGAACCCTAACCCTAACCCTTCCCCGAAGCCTGACCCTCACCCGTCCCCTAATCCTAACCCGTACGCTGACACTCACCCGCGCCCTCACACGTACGGTCCCCCTAAAGCGTTGTCGTACCCTCACCTGGACCCTAAACCGTCCCTGGCCCCTAACCCTAACCCTAGCCCGAACCCTAACCCTAACCCTTCCCCGAAGCCTGACCCTCACCCGTCCCCTAATCCTAACCCGTACGCTGACACTCACCCGCGCCCTCACACGTACGCTCCCCCTAAAGCGTTGTCGTACCCTCACCTGGACCCTAAACCGTCCCCGGCCCCTAACCCTAACCCTAGCCCGAACCCTAACCCTAACCCTTCCCCGAAGCCTGACCCTCACCCGTCCCCTAATCCTATCCTGTACGCTGACACTCACCCGCGCCCTCACACGTACGCTCCCCCTAAAGCGTTGTCGTACCCTCACCTGGACCCTAAACCGTCCCCGGCCCCTAACCCTAACCCTAGCCCGAACCCTAACCCTAACCCTTCCCCGAAGCCTGACCCTCACCCGTCCCCTAATCCTAACCCGTACGCTGACACTCACCCGCGCCCTCACACGTACGCTCCCCCTAAAGCGTTGTCGTACCCTCACCTGGACCCTAAACCGTCCCCGGCCCCTAACCCTAACCCTAGCCAGAACCCTAACCCTAAACCTTCCCCGAAGCCTGACCCTCACCCGTCCCCTAATCCTAACCCGTACGCTGACACTCACCCGCGCCCTCACACGTACGCTCCCCCTAAAGCGTTTTCGTACCCTCACCTGGACCCTAAACCGTCCCCGTCCCCTAACCCTAACCCTAGCCCGAACCCTAACCCTAACCCTTCCCCGAAGCCTGACCCTCACCCGTCCCCTAATCCTAACCCGTACGCTGACACTCACCCGCGCCCTCACACGTACGCTCCCCCTAAAGCGTTGTCGTACCCTCACCTGGACCCTAAACCGTCCCCGTCCCCTAACCCTAACCCTAGCCCGAACCCTAACACTAACCCTTCCCCGAAGCCTGACCCTCACCCGTCCCCTAATCCTAACCCGTACGCTGACACTCACCCGCGCCCTCTCACGTACGCTCCCCCTAAAGTGTTGTCGTACCCTCACCTGGACCCTAAACCGTCCCCATCCCCTAACCCTAGCCCGAACCCTAACCCTAACCCTTCCCCGAAGCCTGACCCTCACCCGTCCCCTAATCCTAACCCGTACGCTGACACTCACCCGCGCCCTCACACGTACGCTCCCCCTAAAGCGTTGTCGTACCCTCACCTGGACCCTAAACCGTCCCCGTCCCCTAACCCTAACCCTAGCCCGAACCCTAACCCTAACCCTTCCCCGAAGCCTGACCCTCACCCGTCCCCTAATCCTAACCCGTACGCTGACACTCACCCGCGCCCTCACACGTACGCTCCCCCTAAAGCGTTGTCGTACCCTCACCTGGACCCTGAACCGTCCCTGTCCCCTAACCCTAACCCTAGCCCGAACCCTAACCCTAACCCTTCCCCGAAGCCTGACCCTCACCCGTCCCCTAATCCTAACCCGTACGCTGACACTCACCCGCGCCCTCACACGTACGCTCCCCCTAAAGCGTTGTCGTACCCTCACCTGGACCCTAAACCGTCCCCGTCCCCTAACCCTAACCCTAGCCCGAACCCTAACCCTAACCCTTCCCCGAAGCCTGACCCTCACCCGTCCCCTAATCCTAACCCTTACGCTGACACTCACCCGCGCCCTCACACGTACGCTCCCCCTAAAGCGTTGTCGTACCCTCACGTGGACCCTAAACCGTCCCCGACCCCTAACCCTAGCCCGAACCCTAACCCTAACCCTTCCCCGAAGCCTGACCCTCACCCGTCCCCTAATCCTAACCCGTACGCTGACATTCACCTGCGCCCTCACACGTACGCTCCCCCTAAAGCGTTGACGTACCCTCACCTGGACCCTAAACCGTCCCTGTCCCCTAACCCTAACCCTAGCCCGAACCCTAACCCTAACCCTTCCCCGAAGCCTGACCCTCACCCGTCCCCTAATCCTAACCCGTACGCTGACACTCACCCGCGCCCTCACACGTACGCTCCCCCTAAAGTGTTGTCGTACCCTCACCTGGACCCTAAACCGTCCCGGTCCCCTAACCCTAGCCCGAACCCTAACCCTAACCCTTCCCCGAAGCCTGACCCTCACCCGTCCCCTAATCCTAACCCGTACGCTGACATTCACCTGCGCCCTCACACGTATGCTCCCCCTAAAGCGTTGTCGTACCCTCACCTGGACCCTAAACCGTCCCCGGCCCCTAACCCTAACCCTAGCCTGAACCCTAACCCTAACCCTTCCTCGAAGCCTGACCCTCACCCGTCCCCTAATCCTAACCCGTACGCTGACACTCACCCGCGCCCTCACACGTACGCTCCCCCTAAAGCGTTGTCATACCCTAACCTGGACCCTAAACAGTCCCCGTCCCCTAACCCTAACCCTAGCCCGAACCCTAACCCTAACCCTTCCCCGAAGCCTGACCCTCACCCGTCCCCTAATCCTAACCCGTACGCTGACACTCACCCGCGCCCTCACACGTACGCTCCCCCTAAAGCGTTGTCGTACCCTCACTTGGACCCTAAACCGTCACCGTCCCCTAACCCTAACCCTAGCCCGAACCCTAACCCTAACCCTTCCCCGAAGCCTGACCCTCACCCGTCCTCTAAAGCTAACCCGTACGCTGACACTCTCCCGCGCCCTCTCACGTACGCTCCCCCTAAAGCGTTGTCGTACCCTCACCTGGACCCTAAACCGTCACCGTCCCCTAACCCTAACCCTAGCCCGAACCCTAACCCTAACCCTTCCCCGAAGCCTGACCCTCACCCGTCCCCTAATCCTAACCCGTACGCTGACACTCACCCGCGCCCTCACACGTACGCTCCCCCTAAAGTGTTGTCGTACCCTCACCTGGACCCTAAACCGTCCCGGTCCCCTAACCCTAGCCCGAACCTTAACCCTAACCCTTCCCCGAAGCCTGACCCTCAACCGTCCCCTAATCCTAACCCGTACGCTGACATTCACCTGCGCCCTCACACGTATGCTCCCCCTAAAGCGTTGTCGTACCCTCACCTGGACCCTCAACCGTCCCCGGCCCCTAACCCTAACGCTAGCCCGAACCCTAACCCTAACCCTTCCTCGAAGCCTGACCCTCACCCGTCCCCTAATCCTAACCCGTACGCTGACACTCACCCGCGCCCTCACACGTACGCTCCCCCTAAAGCGTTGTCATACCCTAACCTAGACCCTAAACCGTCCCCGTCCCCTAACCCTAACCCTAGCCCGAACCCTAACCCTAACCCTTCCCCGAAGCCTGACCCTCACCCGTCCCCTAATCCTAACCCGTACGCTGACACTCACCCGCGCCCTCACACGTACGCTCCCCCTAAAGCGTTGTCGTACCCTCACCTGGACCCTAAACCGCCCCCGTCTCCTAACCCTAACCCTAGCCCGAATTCTAACCCTAACCCTTCCCCGAAGCCTGACCCTCACCCGTCCTCTAAAGCTAACCCGTACGCTGACACTCACCCACGCCCTCTCACGTACGCTCCCCCTAAAGCGTTGTCGTACCCTCACCTGGACCCTAAACCGTCCCCGTCCCCTAACCCTAACCCTAGCCCGAACCCTAACCCTAACCCTTCCCCGAAGCCTGACCCTCACCCGTCCCCTAATCCTAACCCGTACGCTGACACTCACCCACGCCCTCACACGTACGCTCCCCCTAAAGCGTTGTCGTACCCTCACCTGGACCCTAAACCGTCCCCGTCCCCTAACCCTAACCCTAGCCCGAACCCAAATCTAACCCTTCCCCGAAGCCTGACCCTCACCCGTCCTCTAAACCTAACCCGTACGCTGACACTCACCCGCGCCCTCTCACGTACGCTCCCCCTAAAGCGTTGTCGTACCCTCACCTGGACCCTAAACCGTCCCCGTCCCCTAACCCTAACCCTAGCCCGAACCCTAACCCTAACCCTTCCCCGAAGCCTGACCCTCACCCGTCCCCTAATCCTAACCCGTACGCTGACACTCACCCGCGCCCTCACACGTACGCTCCCCCTAAAGCGTTGTCGTACCCTCACCTGGACCCTAAACCGTCCCCGGCCCCTAACCCTAACCCTAGCCCGAACCCTAACCCTAACCCTTCCTCGAAGCCTGACCCTCACCCGTCCCCTAATCCTAACCCGTACGCTGACACTCACCCGCGCCCTCACACGTACGCTCCCCCTAAAGCGTTGTCGTTCCTCACCTGGACCCTAAAACGTCCCCGTCCCCTAACCCTAACCCTAGCCCGAACCCTAACCCTAACCCTTCCCCGAAGCCTGACACTCACCCGTCCCCTAATCCTAACCCGTACGCTGACACTCACCCGCGCCCTCACACGTACGCTCCCCCTAAAGCGTTGTCGTACCCTCACCTGGACCCTAAACCGTCCCCGTCCCCTAACCCTAACCCTAGCCCGAACCCTAACCCTAACCCTTCCCCGAAGCCTGACCCTCACCCGTCCCCTAATCCTAACTCGTACGCTGACACTCACCGGCGCCCTCTCACGTACGCTCCCCCTAAAGCGTTGTCGTACCCTCACCTGGACCCTAAACCGTCCCCGTCCCCTAACCCTAACCCTAGCCCGAACCCTAACCCTAACCCTTCCCCGAAGCCTGACCCTCACCCGTCCCCTAATCCTAACCCGTACGCTGACACTCACCCGCGCCCTCACACGTACGCTCCCCCTAAAGCGTTGTCGTACCCTCCCCTGGACCCTAAACCGTCCCCGTCCCCTAACCCTAACCCTAGCCCGAACCCTAACCCTAACCCTTCCCCGAAGCCTGACCCTCACCCGTCCCCTAATCCTAACCCGTACGCTGACACTCACCCGCGCCCTCACACGTACGCTCCCCCTAAAGCGTTGTCGTACCCTCATCTGGACCCTAAACCGTCCCCGTCCCCTAACCCTAACCCTAGCCCGAACCCTAACCCTAACCCTTCCCCGAAGCCTGACCCTCACCCGTCCCCTAATCCTAACCCGTACGCTGACACTCACCCGCGCCCTCACACGTACGCTCCCCCTAAAGCGTTGTCGTACCCTCACCTGGACCCTAAACCGTCCCTGTCCCCTAACCCTAACCCTAGCCCGAACCCTAACCCTAACCCTTCCCCGAAGCCTGACCCTCACCCGTCCCCTAATCCTAACCCGTACGCTGACACTCACCCGCGCCCTCACACGTACGCTCCCCCTAAAGCGTTGTCGTACCCTCACCTGGACCCTAAACCGTCCCCGTCCCCTAACACTAACCCTAGCCCGAACCCTAACCCTAACCCTTCCCCGAAGCCTGACCCTCACCCGTCCCCTAATCCTAACCCGTACGCTGACACTCACCCGCGCCCTCACACGTACGCTCCCCCTAAAGCGTTGTCGTACCCTCACCTGGACCCTAAACCGTCCCCGTCCCCTAACCCTAACCCTAGCCCGAACCCTAACCCTAACCCTTCCCCGAAGCCTGACCCTCACCCGTCCCCTAATCCTAACCCGTACGCTGACACTCACCCGCGCCCTCACACGTACGCTCCCCCTAAAGCGTTGTCGTACCCTCACCTGGACCCTAAACCGTCCCCGTCCCCTAACCCTAGCCCGAACCCTAACCCTAACCCTTCCCCGAAGCCTGACCCTCACCCGTCCCCTAATCCTAACCTGTACGCTGACATTCACCTGCGCCCTCACACGTACGCTCCCCCTAAAGCGTTGTCGTACACTCACCTGGACCCTAAACCGTCCCTGTCCCCTAACCCTAACCCTAGCCCGAACCCTAACCCTAACCCTTCCCCGAAGCCTGACCCTCACCCGTCCCCTAATCCTAACCCGTACGCTGACACTCACCCGCGCCCTCACACGTACGCTCCCCCTAAAGCGTTGTCGTACCCTCACCTGGACCCTAAACCGTCCCCGTCCCCTAACCCTAACCCTAGCCCGAACCCTAACCCTAACCCTTCCCCGAAGCCTGACCCTCACCCGTCCCCTAATCCTAACCCGTACGCTGACACTCACCCGCGCCCTCACACGTACGCTCCCCCTAAAGCGTTGTCGTACCCTCACCTGGACCCTAAACCGTCCCCGTCCCCTAACCCTAACCCTAGCCCGAACCCTAACCCTAACCCTTCCCCGAAGCCTGACCCTCACCCGTCCCCTAATCCTAACCCGTACGCTGACACTCACCCGCGCCCTCACACGTACGCTCCCCCTAAAGCGTTGTCGTACCCTCACCTGGACCCTAAACCGTCCCCGTCCCCTAACCCTAACCCTAGCCCGAACCCTAACCCTAACCCTTCCCCGAAGCCTGACCCTCACCCGTCCCCTAATCCTAACCCGTACGCTGACACTCACCCGCGCCCTCACACGTACGCTCCCCCTAAAGCGTTGTCGTACCCTCACCTGGACCCTAAACCGTCCCCGTCCCCTAACCCTAACCCTAGCCCGAACCCTAACCCTAACCCTTCCCCGAAGCCTGACCCTCACCCGTCCCCTAATCCTAACCCGTACGCTGACACTCACCCGCGCCCTCACACGTACGCTCCCCCTAAAGCGTTGTCGTACCCTCACCTGGACCCTAAACCGTCCCTGTCCCCTAACCCTAGCCCGAACCCTAACCCTAACCCTTCCCCGAAGCCTGACCCTCACCCGTCCCCTAATCCTAACCCGTACGCTGACACTCACCCGCGCCCTCACACGTACGCTCCCCCTAAAGCGTTGTCGTACCCTCACCTGGACCCTAAACCGTCCCTGTCCCCTAACCCTAACCCTAGCCCGAACCCTAACCCTAACCCTTCCCCGAAGCCTGACCCTCACCCGTCCCCTAATCCTAACCCGTACGCTGACACTCACGCGCGCCCTCACACGTACGCTCCCCCTAAAGCGTTGTCGTACCCTCACCTGGACCCTAAACCGTCCCCGTCCCCTAACACTAACCCTAGCCCGAACCCTAACCCTAACCCTTCCCCGAAGCCTGACCCTCACCCGTCCCCTAATCCTAACCCGTACGCTGACACTCACCCGCGCCCTCACACGTACGCTCCCCCTAAAGCGTTGTCGTACCCTCACCTGGACCCTAAACCGTCCCCGTCCCCTAACCCTAACCCTAGCCCGAACCCTAACCCTAACCCTTCCCCGAAGCCTGACCCTCACCCGTCCCCTAATCCTAACCCGTACGCTGACACTCACCCGCGCCCTCACACGTACGCTCCCCCTAAAGCGTTGTCGTACCCTCACCTGGACCCTAAACCGTCCCCGTCCCCTAACCCTAGCCCGAACCCTAACCCTAACCCTTCCCCGAAGCCTGACCCTCACCCGTCCCCTAATCCTAACCTGTACGCTGACATTCACCTGCGCCCTCACACGTACGCTCCCCCTAAAGCGTTGTCGTACACTCACCTGGACCCTAAACCGTCCCTGTCCCCTAACCCTAACCCTAGCCCGAACCCTAACCCTAACCCTTCCCCGAAGCCTGACCCTCACCCGTCCCCTAATCCTAACCCGTACGCTGACACTCACCCGCACCCTCACACGTACGCTCCCCCTAAAGCGTTGTCGTACCCTCACCTGGACCCTAAACCGTCCCCGTCCCCTAACCCTAACCCTAGCCCGAACCCTAACCCTAACCCTTCCCCGAAGCCTGACCCTCACCCGTCCCCTAATCCTAACCCGTACGCTGACACTCACCCGCGCCCTCACACGTACGCTCCCCCTAAAGCGTTGTCGTACCCTCACCTGGACCCTAAACCGTCCCCGTCCCCTAACCCTAACCCTAGCCCGAACCCTAACCCTAACCCTTCCCCGAAGCCTGACCCTCACCCGTCCCCTAATCCTAACCCGTACGCTGACACTCACCCGCGCCCTCACACGTACGCTCCCCCTAAAGCGTTGTCGTACACTCACCTGGACCCTAAACCGTCCCCGGCCCCTAACCCTAACCCTAGCCCGAACCCTAACCCTAACACTTCCCCGAAGCCTGACCCTCACCCGTCCCCTAATCCTAACCCGTACGCTGACACTCACCCGCGCCCTCACACGTACGCTCCCCCTAAAGCGTTGTCGTACCCTCACCTGGACCCTAAACCGTCCCCGTCCCCTAACCCTAACCCTAGCCCGAACCCTAACCCTAACCCTTCCCCGAAGCCTGACCCTCACCCGTCCCCTAATCCTAACCCGTACGCTGACACTCACCCGCGCCCTCACACGTACGCTCCCCCTAAAGCGTTGTCGTACCCTCACCTGGACCCTAAACCGTCCCCGTCCCCTAACCCTAACCCTAGCCCGAACCCTAACCCTAACCCTTCCCCGAAGGCTGACCCTCACCCGTCCCCTAATCCTAACCCGTACGCTGACACTCACCCGCGCCCTCACACGTACGCTCCCCCTAAAGCGTTGTCGTACCCTCACCTGGACCCTAAACCGTCCCTGTCCCCTAACCCTAACCCTAGCCCGAACCCTAACCCTAACACTTCCCCGAAGCCTGACCCTCACCCGTCCCCTAATCCTAACCCGTACGCTGACACTCACCCGCGCCCTCACACGTACGCTCCCCCTAAAGCGTTGTCGTACCCTCACCTGGACCCTAAACCGTCCCCGTCCCCTAACCCTAACCCTAGCCCGAACCCTAACCCTAACCCTTCCCCGAAGCCTGACCCTCACCCGTCCCCTAATCCTAACCCGTACGCTGACACTCACCCGCGCCCTCACACGTACGCTCCCCCTAAAGCGTTGTCGTACCCTCACCTGGACCCTAAACCGTCCCCGTCCCCTAACCCTAACCCTAGGCCGAACCCTAACCCTAACCCTTCCCCGAAGCCTGACCCTCACCCGTCCCCTAATCCTAACCCGTACGCTGACACTCACCCGTGCCCTCACACGTACGCTCCCCCTAAAGCGTTGTCGTACCCTCACCTGGACCCTAAACCGTCCCCGTCCCCTAACCCTAACCCTAGCCCGAACCCTAACCCTAACCCTTCCCCGAAGCCTGACCCTCACCCGTCCCCTAATCCTAACCCGTACGCTGACACTCACCCGCGCCCTCACACGTACGCTCCCCCTAAAGCGTTGTCGTACCCTCACCTGGACCCTAAACCGTCCCCGTCCCCTAACCCTAACCCTAGCCCGAACCCTAACCCTAACCCTTCCCCGAAGCCTGACCCTCACCCGTCCCCTAATCCTAACCCGTACGCTGACACTCACCCGCGCCCTCACACGTACGCTCCCCCTAAAGCGTTGTCGTACCCTCACCTGGACCCTAAACCGTCCCCGTCCCCTAACCCTAGCCCGAACCCTAACCCTAACCCTTCCCCGAAGGCTGACCCTCACCCGTCCCCTAATCCTAACCCGTACGCTGACATTCACCTGCGCCCTCACACGTACGCTCCCCCTAAAGCGTTGTCGTACACTCACCTGGACCCTAAACCGTCCCTATCCCCTAACCCTAACCCTAGCCCGAACCCTAACCCTAACACTTCCCCGAAGCCTGACCCTCACCCGTCCCCTAATCCTAACCCGTACGCTGACACTCACCCGCGCCCTCACACGTACGCTCCCCCTAAAGCGTTGTCGTACCCTCACCTGGACCCTAAACCGTCCCCGTCCCCTAACCCTAACCCTAGCCCGAACCCTAACCCTAACCCTTCCCCGAAGCCTGACCCTCACCCGTCCCCTAATCCTAACCCGTACGCTGACACTCACCCGCGCCCTCACACGTACGCTCCCCCTAAAGCATTGTCGTACACTCACCTGGACCCTAAACCGTCCCCGTCCCCTAACCCTAACCCTAGCCCGCACCCTAACCCTAACCCTTCCCCGAAGCCTGACCCTCACCCGTCCCCTAATCCTAACCCGTACGCTGACACTCACCCGCGCCCTCACACGTACGCTCCCCCTAAAGCGTTGTCGTACCCTCACCTGGACCCTAAACCGTCCCCGTCCCCTAACCCTAACCCTAGCCCGAACCCTAACCCTAACCCTTCCCCGAAGCCTGACCCTCACCCGTCCCCTAATCCTAACCCGTACGCTGACACTCACCCGTGCCCTCACACGTACGCTCCCCCTAAAGCGTTGTCGTACCCTCACCTGGACCCTAAACCGTCCCCGGCCCCTAACCCTAACCCTAGCCCGAACCCTAACCCTAACCCTTCCCCGAAGCCTGACCCTCACCCGTCCCCTAATCCTAACCCGTACGCTGACACTCACCCGCGCCCTCACACGTACGCTCCCCCTAAAGCGTTGTCGTACCCTCACCTGGACCCTAAACCGTCCCCGGCCCCTAACCCTAACCCTAGCCCGAACCCTAACCCTAACCCTTCCCCGAAGCCTGACCCTCACCCGTCCCCTAATCCTAACCCGTACGCTGACACTCACCCGCGCCCTCACACGTACGCTCCCCCTAAAGCGTTGTCGTACCCTCACCTGGACCCTAAACCGTCCCCGGCCCCTAACCCTAACCCTAGCCCGAACCCTAACCCTAACCCTTCCCCGAAGCCTGACCCTCACCCGTCCCCTAATCCTAACCCGTACGCTGACACTCACCCGCGCCCTCACACGTACGCTCCCCCTAAAGCGTTGTCGTACCCTCACCTGGACCCTAAACCGTCCCCGTCCCCTAACCCTAACCCTAGCCCGAACCCTAACCCTAACGCTTCCCCGAAGCCTGACCCTCACCCGTCCCCTAATCCTAACCCGTACGCTGACACTCACCCGCGCCCTCACACGTACGCTTCCCCTAAAGCGTTGTCGTACCCTCACCTGGACCCTAAACCGTCCCCGTCCCCTAACCCTAACCCTAGCCCGAACCCTAACCCTAACCCTTCCCCGAAGCCTGACCCTCACCCGTCCCCTAATCCTAACCCGTACGCTGACACTAACCCGCGCCCTCACACGTACGCTCCCCCTAAAGCGTTGTCGTACCCTCACCTGGACCCTAAACCGTCCCCGTCCCCTAACCCTAGCCCGAACCCTAACCCTAACCCTTCCCCGAAGCCTGACCCTCACCCGTCCCCTAATCCTAACCCGTACACTGACATTCACCTGTTCCCTCACACGTACGCTCCCCCTAAAGCGTTGTCGTACCCTCACCTGGACCCTAAACCGTCCCTGTCCCCTAACCCTAACCCTAGCCCGAACCCTAACCCTAACCCTTCCCCGAAGCCTGACCCTCACCCGTCCCCTAATCCTAACCCGTACGCTCTCACTCACCCGCGCCCTCACACGTACGCTCCCCCTAAAGCGTTGTCGTACCCTCACCTGGACCCTAAACCGTCCCCGTCCCCTAACCCTAACCCTAGCCCGAACCCTAACCCTAACCCTTCCCCGAAGCCTGACCCTCACCCGTCCCCTAATCCTAACCCGTGCGCCGACACTCACCCGCGCCCTAACACGTACGCTCCCCCTAAAGCGTTGTCGTACCCTCACCTGGACCCTAAACCGTCCCCGTCCCCTAACCCTAACCCTAGCCCGAACCCTAACCCTAACCCTTCCCCGAAGCCTGACCCTCACCCGTCCCCTAATCCTAACCCGTACGCTGACACTCACCCGCGCCCTCACACGTACGCTCCCCCTAAAGCGTTGTCGTACCTCACCTGGACCCTAAACCGTCCCCGTCCCCTAACCCTAACCCTAGCCCGAACCCTAACCCTAACCCTTCCCCGAAGCCTGACCCTCACCCGTCCCCTAATCCTAACCCGTATGCTGACACTCACCCGTGCCCTCACACGTACGCTCCCCCTAAAGCGTTGTCGTACCCTCACCTGGACCCTAAACCGTCCCCGTCCCCTAACCCTAAACCTAGCCCGAACCCTAACCCTAACCCTTCCCCGAACCCTGACCCTCACCCGTCCCCTAATCCTAACCCGTACGCTGACACTCACCCTCGCCCTCACACGTACGCTCCCCCTAAAGCGTTGTCGTACCCTCACCTGGACCCTAAACCGTCCCCGGCCCCTAACCCTAACCCTAGCCCGAACCCTAACCCTAACCCTTTCCCGAAGCCTGACCCTCACCCGTCCCCTAATCCTAACCCGTACGCTGACACTCACCCGCGCCCTCACACGTATGCTCCCCCTAAAGCGTTGTCGTACCCTCACCTGGACCCTAAACCGTCCCCGTCCCCTAACCCTAACCGTAGCCCGAACCCTAACCCTAACCCTTCCCCGAAGCCTGACCCTCACCCGTCCCCTAATCCTAACCCGTACGCTGACACTCACCCGCGCCCTCACACGTACGCTCCCCCTAAAGCGTTGTCGTACCTCACCTGGACCCTAAACCGTCCCCGTCCCCTAACCCTAACCCTAGCCCGAACCCTAACCCTAACCCTTCCCCGAAGCCTGACCCTCACCCGTCCCCTAATCCTAACCCGTACGCTGACACTCACCCGCGCCCTCACACGTACACTCCCCCTAAAGCGTTGTCGTACCCTCACCTGGACCCTAAACCGTCCCCGTCCCCTAACCCTAAACCTAGCCCGAACCCTAACCCTAACCCTTCCCCGAAGCCTGAACCTCACCCGTCCCCTAATCCTAACCCGTACGCTGACACTCACCCGCGCCCTCACACGTACGCTCACCCTAAAGCGTTGTCGTACCCTCACCTGGACCCTAAACCGTCCCCGGCCCCTAACCCTAACCCTAGCCCGAACCCTAACCCTAACCCTTCCCCGAAGCCTGACCCTCACCCGTCCCCTAATCCTAACCCGTACGCTGACACTCACCCGCGCCCTCACACATACGCTCCCCCTAAAGCGTTGTCGTACCCTCACCTGGACCCTAAACCGTCCCCGTCCCCTAACCCTAACCCTAGCCCGAACCCTAACCCTAACCCTTCCCCGAAGCCTGACCCTCACCCGTCCCCTAATCCTAACCCGTACGCTGACACTCACCCGCGCCCTCACACATACGCTCCCCCTAAAGCGTTGTCGTACCTCACCTGGACCCTAAACCGTCCCCGTCCCCTAAACCTAACCCTAGCCCGAACCCTAACCCTAACCCTTCCCCGAAGCCTGACCCTCACCCGTCCCCTAATCCTAACCAGTACGCTGACACTCACCCGCGCCCTCACACATACGCTCCCCCTAAAGCGTTGTCGTACCCTCACCTGGACCCTAAACCGTCCCCGTCCCCTAACCCTAACCCTAGCCCGAACCCTAACCCTAACCCTTCCCCGAAGCCTGACCCTCACCCGTCCCCTAATCCTAACCCGTACGCTGACACTCACCCGCGCCCTCACACGTACGCTCCCCCTAAAGCGTTGTCGTACCCTCACCTGGACCCTAAACCGTCCCCGGCCCCTAACCCTAACCCTAGCCCGAACCCTAACCCTAACCCTTCCCCGAAGCCTGACCCTCACCCGTCCCCTAATCCTAACCCGTACGCTGACACTCACCCGCGCCCTCACACGTATGCTCCCCCTAAAGCGTTGTCGTACCCTCACCTGGACCCTAAACCGTCCCCGTCCCCTAACCCTAACCGTAGCCCGAACCCTAACCCTAACCCTTCCCCGAAGCCTGACCCTCACCCGTCCCCTAATCCTAACCCGTACGCTGACACTCACCCGCGCCCTCACACGTACGCTCCCCCTAAAGCGTTGTCGTACCTCACCTGGACCCTAAACCGTCCCCGTCCCCTAACCCTAACCCTAGCCCGAACCCTAACCCTAACCCTTCCCCGAAGCCTGACCCTCACCCGTCCCCTAATCCTAACCCGTACGCTGACACTCACCCGCGCCCTCACACGTACACTCCCCCTAAAGCGTTGTCGTACCCTCACCTGGACCCTAAACCGTCCCCGTCCCCTAACCCTAAACCTAGCCCGAACCCTAACCCTAACCCTTCCCCGAAGCCTGAACCTCACCCGTCCCCTAATCCTAACCCGTACGCTGACACTCACCCGCGCCCTCACACGTACGCTCACCCTAAAGCGTTGTCGTACCCTCACCTGGACCCTAAACCGTCCCCGGCCCCTAACCCTAACCCTAGCCCGAACCCTAACCCTAACCCTTCCCCGAAGCCTGACCCTCACCCGTCCCCTAATCCTAACCCGTACGCTGACACTCACCCGCGCCCTCACACGTACGCTCCCCCTAAAGCGTTGTCGTACCCTCACCTGGACCCTAAACCGTCCCCGTCCCCTAACCCTAACCCTAGCCCGAACCCTAACCCTAACCCTTCCCCGAAGCCTGACCCTCACCCGTCCCCTAATCCTAACCCGTACGCTGACACTCACCCGCGCCCTCACACGTATGCTCCCCCTAAAGCGTTGTCGTACCCTCACCTGGACCCTAAACCGTCCCCGTCCCCTAACCCTAAACCTAGCCCGAACCCTAACCCTAACCCTTCCCCGAAGCCTGACCCTCACCCGTCCCCTAATCCTAACCCGTACGCTGACACTCACCCGCGCCCTCACACGTACGCTCCCCCTAAAGCGTTGTCGTACCCTCACCTGGACCCTAAACCGTCCCCGTCCCCTAACCCTAACCCTAGCCCGAACCCTAACCCTAACCCTTCCCCGAAGCCTGACCCTCACCCGTCCCCTAATGCTAACCCGTACGCTGACACTCACCCGCGCCCTCACACGTACGCTCCCCCTAAAGCGTTGTCGTACCCTCACCTGGACCCTAAACCGTCCCCGTCCCCTAACCCTAAACCTAGCCCGAACCCTAACCCTAACCCTTCCTCGAAGCCTGACCCTCACCCGTCCCCTAATCCTAACCCGTACGCTGACACTCACCCGCGCCCTCACACGTACGCTCCCCCTAAAGCGCTGTCGTACCCTCACCTGGACCCTAAACCGTCCCCGTCCCCTAACCCTAACCCTAGCCCGAACCCTAACCCTAACCCTTCCCCGAAGCCTGACCCTCACCCGTCCCCTAATCCTAACCCGTACGCTGACACTCACCCGCGCCCTCACACGTACGGTCCCCCTAAAGCGTTGTCGTACCCTCACCTGGACCCTAAACCGTCCCTGGCCCCTAACCCTAACCCTAGCCCGAACCCTAACCCTAACCCTTCCCCGAAGCCTGACCCTCACCCGTCCCCTAATCCTAACCCGTACGCTGACACTCACCCGCGCCCTCACACGTACGCTCCCCCTAAAGCGTTGTCGTACCCTCCCCTGGACCCTAAACCGTCCCCGGCCCCTAACCCTAACCCTAGCCCGAACCCTAACCCTAACCCTTCCCCGAAGCCTGACCCTCACCCGTCCCCTAATCCTATCCCGTACGCTGACACTCACCCGCGCCCTCACACGTACGCTCCCCCTAAAGCGTTGTCGTACCCTCACCTGGACCCTAAACCGTCCCCGGCCCCTAACCCTAACCCTAGCCCGAACCCTAACCCTAACCCTTCCCCGAAGCCTGACCCTCACCCGTCCCCTAATCCTAACCCGTACGCTGACACTCACCCGCGCCCTCACACGTACGCTCCCCCTAAAGCGTTGTCGTACCCTCACCTGGACCCTAAACCGTCCCCGGCCCCTAACCCTAACCCTAGCCAGAACCCTAACCCTAAACCTTCCCCGAAGCCTGACCCTCACCCGTCCCCTAATCCTAACCCGTACGCTGACACTCACCCGCGCCCTCACACGTACGCTCCCCCTAAAGCGTTTTCGTACCCTCACCTGGACCCTAAACCGTCCCCGTCCCCTAACCCTAACCCTAGCCCGAACCCTAACCCTAACCCTTCCCCGAAGCCTGACCCTCACCCGTCCCCTAATCCTAACCCGTACGCTGACACTCACCCGCGCC
This sequence comes from Orcinus orca, assembly GCF_937001465.1. Classification (NCBI taxonomy): domain Eukaryota; kingdom Metazoa; phylum Chordata; class Mammalia; order Artiodactyla; family Delphinidae; genus Orcinus; species Orcinus orca. The sequence continues at coordinate 60,481 of NW_026043961.1, read as the reverse complement.
CTCACACGTACGCTCCCCCTAAAGCGTTGTCGTACCCTCACCTGGACCCTAAACCGTCCCCGTCCCCTAACCCTAACCCTAGCCCGAACCCTAACCCTAACCCTTCCCCGAAGCCTGACCCTCACCCGTCCCCTAATCCTAACCCGTACGCTGACACTCACCCGCGCCCTCACACGTACGCTCCCCCTAAAGCGTTGTCGTACCCTCACCTGGACCCTAAACCGTCCCCGTCCCCTAACCCTAGCCCGAACCCTAACCCTAACCCTTCCCCGAAGCCTGACCCTCACCCGTCCCCTAATCCTAACCCGTACGCTGACATTCACCTGCGCCCTCACACGTACGCTCCCCCTAAAGCGTTGTCGTACCCTCACCTGGACCCTGAACCGTCCCTGTCCCCTAACCCTAACCCTAGCCCGAACCCTAACCCTAACCCTTCCCCGAAGCCTGACCCTCACCCGTCCCCTAATCCTAACCCGTACGCTGACACTCACCCGCGCCCTCACACGTACGCTCCCCCTAAAGCGTTGTCGTACCCTCACCTGGACCCTAAACCGTCCCCGTCCCCTAACCCTAACCCTAGCCCGAACCCTAACCCTAACCCTTCCCCGAAGCCTGACCCTCACCCGTCCCCTAATCCTAACCCTTACGCTGACACTCACCCGCGCCCTCACACGTACGCTCCCCCTAAAGCGTTGTCGTACCCTCACGTGGACCCTAAACCGTCCCCGACCCCTAACCCTAGCCCGAACCCTAACCCTAACCCTTCCCCGAAGCCTGACCCTCACCCGTCCCCTAATCCTAACCCGTACGCTGACATTCACCTGCGCCCTCACACGTACGCTCCCCCTAAAGCGTTGACGTACCCTCACCTGGACCCTAAACCGTCCCTGTCCCCTAACCCTAACCCTAGCCCGAACCCTAACCCTAACCCTTCCCCGAAGCCTGACCCTCACCCGTCCCCTAATCCTAACCCGTACGCTGACACTCACCCGCGCCCTCACACGTACGCTCCCCCTAAAGTGTTGTCGTACCCTCACCTGGACCCTAAACCGTCCCGGTCCCCTAACCCTAGCCCGAACCCTAACCCTAACCCTTCCCCGAAGCCTGACCCTCACCCGTCCCCTAATCCTAACCCGTACGCTGACATTCACCTGCGCCCTCACACGTATGCTCCCCCTAAAGCGTTGTCGTACCCTCACCTGGACCCTAAACCGTCCCCGGCCCCTAACCCTAACCCTAGCCTGAACCCTAACCCTAACCCTTCCTCGAAGCCTGACCCTCACCCGTCCCCTAATCCTAACCCGTACGCTGACACTCACCCGCGCCCTCACACGTACGCTCCCCCTAAAGCGTTGTCATACCCTAACCTGGACCCTAAACAGTCCCCGTCCCCTAACCGTAACCCTAGCCCGAACCCTAACCCTAACCCTTCCCCGAAGCCTGACCCTCACCCGTCCCCTAATCCTAACCCGTACGCTGACACTCACCCGCGCCCTCACACGTACGCTCCCCCTAAAGCGTTGTCGTACCCTCACTTGGACCCTAAACCGTCCCCGTCCCCTAACCCTAACCCTAGCCCGAACCCTAACCCTAACCCTTCCCCGAAGCCTGACCCTCACCCGTCCTCTAAAGCTAACCCGTACGCTGACACTCTCCCGCGCCCTCTCACGTACGCTCCCCCTAAAGCGTTGTCGTACCCTCACCTGGACCCTAAACCGTCACCGTCCCCTAACCCTAAACCTAGCCCGAACCCTAACCCTAACCCTTCCCCGAAGCCTGACCCTCACCCGTCCCCTAATCCTAACCCGTACGCTGACACTCACCCGCGCCCTCACACGTACGCTCCCCCTAAAGTGTTGTCGTACCCTCACCTGGACCCTAAACCGTCCCGGTCCCCTAACCCTAGCCCGAACCTTAACCCTAACCCTTCCCCGAAGCCTGACCCTCACCCGTCCCCTAATCCTAACCCGTACGCTGACATTCACCTGCGCCCTCACACGTATGCTCCCCCTAAAGCGTTGTCGTACCCTCACCTGGACCCTCAACCGTCCCCGGCCCCTAACCCTAACGCTAGCCCGAACCCTAACCCTAACCCTTCCTCGAAGCCTGACCCTCACCCGTCCCCTAATCCTAACCCGTACGCTGACACTCACCCGCGCCCTCACACGTACGCTCCCCCTAAAGCGTTGTCATACCCTAACCTAGACCCTAAACCGTCCCCGTCCCCTAACCCTAACCCTAGCCCGAACCCTAACCCTAACCCTTCCCCGAAGCCTGACCCTCACCCGTCCCCTAATCCTAACCCGTACGCTGACACTCACCCGCGCCCTCACACGTACGCTCCCCCTAAAGCGTTGTCGTACCCTCACCTGGACCCTAAACCGCCCCCGTCTCCTAACCCTAACCCTAGCCCGAATTCTAACCCTAACCCTTCCCCGAAGCCTGACCCTCACCCGTCCTCTAAAGCTAACCCGTACGCTGACACTCACCCACGCCCTCTCACATACGCTCCCCCTAAAGCGTTGTCGTACCCTCACCTGGACCCTAAACCGTCCCCGTCCCCTAACCCTAACCCTAGCCCGAACCCTAACCCTAACCCTTCCCCGAAGCCTGACCCTCACCCGTCCCCTAATCCTAACCCGTACGCTGACACTCACCCACGCCCTCACACGTACGCTCCCCCTAAAGCGTTGTCGTACCCTCACCTGGACCCTAAACCGTCCCCGTCCCCTAACCCTAACCCTAGCCCGAACCCAAATCTAACCCTTCCCCGAAGCCTGACCCTCACCCGTCCTCTAAACCTAACCCGTACGCTGACACTCACCCGCGCCCTCTCACGTACGCTCCCCCTAAAGCGTTGTCGTACCCTCACCTGGACCCTAAACCGTCCCCGTCCCCTAACCCTAACCCTAGCCCGAACCCTAACCCTAACCCTTCCCCGAAGCCTGACCCTCACCCGTCCCCTAATCCTAACCCGTACGCTGACACTCACCCGCGCCCTCACACGTACGCTCCCCCTAAAGCGTTGTCGTACCCTCACCTGGACCCTAAACCGTCCCCGGCCCCTAACCCTAACCCTAGCCCGAACCCTAACCCTAACCCTTCCTCGAAGCCTGACCCTCACCCGTCCCCTAATCCTAACCCGTACGCTGACACTCACCCGCGCCCTCACACGTACGCTCCCCCTAAAGCGTTGTCGTTCCTCACCTGGACCCTAAACCGTCCCCGTCCCCTAACCCTAACCCTAGCCCGAACCCTAACCCTAACCCTTCCCCGAAGCCTGACACTCACCCGTCCCCTAATCCTAACCCGTACGCTGACACTCACCCGCGCCCTCACACGTACGCTCCCCCTAAAGCGTTGTCGTACCCTCACCTGGACCCTAAACCGTCCCCGTCCCCTAACCCTAACCCTAGCCCGAACCCTAACCCTAACCCTTCCCCGAAGCCTGACCCTCACCCGTCCCCTAATCCTAACCCGTACGCTGACACTCACAGGCGCCCTCTCACGTACGCTCCCCCTAAAGCGTTGTCGTACCCTCACCTGGACCCTAAACCGTCCCCGTCCCCTAACCCTAACCCTAGCCCGAACCCTAACCCTAACCCTTCCCCGAAGCCTGACCCTCACCCGTCCCCTAATCCTAACCCGTACGCTGACACTCACCCGCGCCCTCACACGTACGCTCCCCCTAAAGCGTTGTCGTACCCTCCCCTGGACCCTAAACCGTCCCCGTCCCCTAACCCTAACCCTAGCCCGAACCCTAACCCTAACCCTTCCCCGAAGCCTGACCCTCACCCGTCCCCTAATCCTAACCCGTACGCTGACACTCACCCACGCCCTCACACGTACGCTCCCCCTAAAGCGTTGTCGTACCCTCATCTGGACCCTAAACCGTCCCCGTCCCCTAACCCTAACCCTAGCCCGAACCCTAACCCTAACCCTTCCCCGAAGCCTGACCCTCACCCGTCCCCTAATCCTAACCCGTACGCTGACACTCACCCGCGCCCTCACACGTACGCTCCCCCTAAAGCGTTGTCGTACCCTCACCTGGACCCTAAACCGTCCCTGTCCCCTAACCCTAACCCTAGCCCGAACCCTAACCCTAACCCTTCCCCGAAGCCTGACCCTCACCCGTCCCCTAATCCTAACCCGTACGCTGACACTCACCCGCGCCCTCACACGTACGCTCCCCCTAAAGCGTTGTCGTACCCTCACCTGGACCCTAAACCGTCCCCGTCCCCTAACACTAACCCTAGCCCGAACCCTAACCCTAACCCTTCCCCGAAGCCTGACCCTCACCCGTCCCCTAATCCTAACCCGTACGCTGACACTCACCCGCGCCCTCACACGTACGCTCCCCCTAAAGCGTTGTCGTACCCTCACCTGGACCCTAAACCGTCCCCGTCCCCTAACCCTAACCCTAGCCCGAACCCTAACCCTAACCCTTCCCCGAAGCCTGACCCTCACCCGTCCCCTAATCCTAACCCGTACGCTGACACTCACCCGCGCCCTCACACGTACGCTCCCCCTAAAGCGTTGTCGTACCCTCACCTGGACCCTAAACCGTCCCCGTCCCCTAACCCTAGCCCGAACCCTAACCCTAACCCTTCCCCGAAGCCTGACCCTCACCCGTCCCCTAATCCTAACCTGTACGCTGACATTCACCTGCGCCCTCACACGTACGCTCCCCCTAAAGCGTTGTCGTACACTCACCTGGACCCTAAACCGTCCCTGTCCCCTAACCCTAACCCTAGCCCGAACCCTAACCCTAACCCTTCCCCGAAGCCTGACCCTCACCCGTCCCCTAATCCTAACCCGTACGCTGACACTCACCCGCGCCCTCACACGTACGCTCCCCCTAAAGCGTTGTCGTACCCTCACCTGGACCCTAAACCGTCCCCGTCCCCTAACCCTAACCCTAGCCCGAACCCTAACCCTAACCCTTCCCCGAAGCCTGACCCTCACCCGTCCCCTAATCCTAACCCGTACGCTGACACTCACCCGCGCCCTCACACGTACGCTCCCCCTAAAGCGTTGTCGTACCCTCACCTGGACCCTAAACCGTCCCCGTCCCCTAACCCTAACCCTAGCCCGAACCCTAACCCTAACCCTTCCCCGAAGCCTGACCCTCACCCGTCCCCTAATCCTAACCCGTACGCTGACACTCACCCGCGCCCTCACACGTACGCTCCCCCTAAAGCGTTGTCGTACCCTCACCTGGACCCTAAACCGTCCCCGTCCCCTAACCCTAACCCTAGCCCGAACCCTAACCCTAACCCTTCCCCGAAGCCTGACCCTCACCCGTCCCCTAATCCTAACCCGTACGCTGACACTCACCCGCGCCCTCACACGTACGCTCCCCCTAAAGCGTTGTCGTACCCTCACCTGGACCCTAAACCGTCCCCGTCCCCTAACCCTAACCCTAGCCCGAACCCTAACCCTAACCCTTCCCCGAAGCCTGACCCTCACCCGTCCCCTAATCCTAACCCGTACGCTGACACTCACCCGCGCCCTCACACGTACGCTCCCCCTAAAGCGTTGTCGTACCCTCACCTGGACCCTAAACCGTCCCTGTCCCCTAACCCTAGCCCGAACCCTAACCCTAACCCTTCCCCGAAGCCTGACCCTCACCCGTCCCCTAATCCTAACCCGTACGCTGACACTCACCCGCGCCCTCACACGTACGCTCCCCCTAAAGCGTTGTCGTACCCTCACCTGGACCCTAAACCGTCCCTGTCCCCTAACCCTAACCCTAGCCCGAACCCTAACCCTAACCCTTCCCCGAAGCCTGACCCTCACCCGTCCCCTAATCCTAACCCGTACGCTGACACTCACGCGCGCCCTCACACGTACGCTCCCCCTAAAGCGTTGTCGTACCCTCACCTGGACCCTAAACCGTCCCCGTCCCCTAACACTAACCCTAGCCCGAACCCTAACCCTAACCCTTCCCCGAAGCCTGACCCTCACCCGTCCCCTAATCCTAACCCGTACGCTGACACTCACCCGCGCCCTCACACGTACGCTCCCCCTAAAGCGTTGTCGTACCCTCACCTGGACCCTAAACCGTCCCCGTCCCCTAACCCTAACCCTAGCCCGAACGCTAACCCTAACCCTTCCCCGAAGCCTGACCCTCACCCGTCCCCTAATCCTAACCCGTACGCTGACACTCACCCGCGCCCTCACACGTACGCTCCCCCTAAAGCGTTGTCGTACCCTCACCTGGACCCTAAACCGTCCCCGTCCCCTAACCCTAGCCCGAACCCTAACCCTAACCCTTCCCCGAAGCCTGACCCTCACCCGTCCCCTAATCCTAACCTGTACGCTGACATTCACCTGCGCCCTCACACGTACGCTCCCCCTAAAGCGTTGTCGTACACTCACCTGGACCCTAAACCGTCCCTGTCCCCTAACCCTAACCCTAGCCCGAACCCTAACCCTAACCCTTCCCCGAAGCCTGACCCTCACCCGTCCCCTAATCCTAACCCGTACGCTGACACTCACCCGCACCCTCACACGTACGCTCCCCCTAAAGCGTTGTCGTACCCTCACCTGGACCCTAAACCGTCCCCGTCCCCTAACCCTAACCCTAGCCCGAACCCTAACCCTAACCCTTCCCCGAAGCCTGACCCTCACCCGTCCCCTAATCCTAACCCGTACGCTGACACTCACCCGCGCCCTCACACGTACGCTCCCCCTAAAGCGTTGTCGTACCCTCACCTGGACCCTAAACCGTCCCCGTCCCCTAACCCTAACCCTAGCCCGAACCCTAACCCTAACCCTTCCCCGAAGCCTGACCCTCACCCGTCCCCTAATCCTAACCCGTACGCTGACACTCACCCGCGCCCTCACACGTACGCTCCCCCTAAAGCGTTGTCGTACACTCACCTGGACCCTAAACCGTCCCCGGCCCCTAACCCTAACCCTAGCCCGAACCCTAACCCTAACCCTTCCCCGAAGCCTGACCCTCACCCGTCCCCTAATCCTAACCCGTACGCTGACACTCACCCGCGCCCTCACACGTACGCTCCCCCTAAAGCGTTGTCGTACCCTCACCTGGACCCTAAACCGTCCCCGTCCCCTAACCCTAACCCTAGCCCGAACCCTAACCCTAACCCTTCCCCGAAGCCTGACCCTCACCCGTCCCCTAATCCTAACCCGTACGCTGACACTCACCCGCGCCCTCACACGTACGCTCCCCCTAAAGCGTTGTCGTACCCTCACCTGGACCCTAAACCGTCCCCGTCCCCTAACCCTAACCCTAGCCCGAACCCTAACCCTAACCCTTCCCCGAAGCCTGACCCTCACCCGTCCCCTAATCCTAACCCGTACGCTGACACTCACCCGCGCCCTCACACGTACGCTCCCCCTAAAGCGTTGTCGTACCCTCACCTGGACCCTAAACCGTCCCCGTCCCCTAACCCTAACCCTAGCCCGAACCCTAACCCTAACCCTTCCCCGAAGCCTGACCCTCACCCGTCCCCTAATCCTAACCCGTACGCTGACACTCACCCGCGCCCTCACACGTACGCTCCCCCTAAAGCGTTGTCGTACCCTCACCTGGACCCTAAACCGTCCCCGTCCCCTAACCCTAACCCTAGCCCGAACCCTAACCCTAACCCTTCCCCGAAGCCTGACCCTCACCCGTCCCCTAATCCTAACCCGTACGCTGACACTCACCCGCGCCCTCACACGTACGCTCCCCCTAAAGCGTTGTCGTACCCTCACCTGGACCCTAAACCGTCCCCGTCCCCTAACCCTAACCCTAGCCCGAACCCTAACCCTAACCCTTCCCCGAACCCTGACCCTCACCCGTCCCCTAATCCTAACCCGTACGCTGACACTCACCCGCGCCCTCACACGTACGCTCCCCCTAAAGCGTTGTCGTACCCTCACCTGGACCCTAAACCGTCCCCGTCCCCTAACCCTAACCCTAGCCCGAACCCTAACCCTAACCCTTCCCCGAAGCCTGACCCTCACCCGTCCCCTAATCCTAACCCGTACGCTGACACTCACCCGCGCCCTCACATGTACGCTCCCCCTAAAGCGTTGTCGTACCCTCACCTGGACCCTAAACCGTCCCCGTCCCCTAACCCTAACCCTAGCCCGAACCATAACCCTAACCCTTCCCCGAAGCCTGACCCTCACCCGTCCCCTAATCCTAACCCGTACGCTGACACTCACCCGTGCCCTCACACGTACGCTCCCCCTAAAGCGTTGTCGTACCCTCACCTGGACCCTAAACCGTCCCCGTCCACTAACCCTAACCCTAGCCCGAACCCTAACCCTAACCCTTCCCCAAAGCCTGACCCTCACCCGTCCCCTAATCCTAACCCGTACGCTGACACTCACCCGCGCCCTCACACGTAGGCTCCCCCTAAAGCGTTGTCATACCCTCACCTGGACCCTAAACCGTCCCCGTCCCCTAACCGTAACCCTAGCCCGAACCCTAACCCTAACCCTTCCCCGAAGCCTGACCCTCACCCGTCCCCTAATCCTAACCTGTACGCTGACACTCACCCGCGCCCTCACACGTACGCTCCCCCTAAAGCGTTGTCGTACCCTCACCTGGACCCTAAACCGTCCCCGTCCCCTAATCCTAACCCTAGCCCGAACCCTAACCCTAACCCTTCCCCGAAGCCTGACCCTCACCCGTCCCCTAATCCTAACCCGTACGCTGACACTCACCCGCGCCCTCACACGTACGCTCCCCCTAAAGCGTTGTCGTACCTCACCTGGACCCTAAACCGTCCCCGTCCCCTAACCCTAACCCTAGCCCGAACCCTAACCCTAACCCTTCCCCGAAGCCTGACCCTCACCCGTCCCCTAATCCTAACCCGTACGCTGACACTCACCCGCGCCCTCACACGTACGCTCCCCCTAAAGCGTTGTCGTACCCTCACCTGGACCCTAAACCGTCCCCGTCCCCTAACCCTAAACCTAGCCCGAACCCTAACCCTAACCCTTCCCCGAAGCCTGACCCTCACCCGTCCCCTAATCCTAACCCGTACGCTGACACTCACCCGCGCCCTCACACGTACGCTCCCCCTAAAACGTTGTCGTACCCTCACCTGGACCCTAAACCGTCCCCGTCCCCTAACCCTAACCCTAGCCCGAACCCTAACCCTAACCCTTCCCCGAAGCCTGACCCTCACCCGTCCCCTAATCCTAACCCGTACGCTGACACTCACCCGCGCCCTCACACGTACGCTCCCCCTAAAGCGTTGTCGTACCCTCACCTGGACCCTAAACCGTCCCCGGCCCCTAACCCTAACCCTAGCCCGAACCCTAACCCTAACCCTTCCCCAAAGCCTGACCCTCACCCGTCCCCTAATCCTAACCCGTACGCTGACACTCACCCGCGCCCTCACACGTAGGCTCCCCCTAAAGCGTTGTCGTACCCTCACCTGGACCCTAAACCGTCCCCGTCCCCTAACCCTAACCCTAGCCCGAACCCTAACCCTAACCCTTCCCCGAAGCCTGACCCTCACCCGTCCCCTAATCCTAACCCGTACGCTGACACTCACCCGCGCCCTCACACGTACGCTCCCCCTAAAGCGTTGTCGTACCTCACCTGGACCCTAAACCGTCCCCGTCCCCTAACCCTAACCCTAGCCCGAACCCTAACCCTAACCCTTCCCCGAAGCCTGACCCTCACCCGTCCCCTAATCCTAACCCGTACGCTGACACTCACCCGCGCCCTCACACGTACGCTCCCCCTAAAGCGTTGTCGTACCCTCACCTGGACCCTAAACCTTCCCCGTCCCCTAACCCTAACCCTAGCCCGAACCCTAACCCTAACCCTTCCCCGAAGCCTGACCCTCACCCGTACCCTAATCCTAACCCGTACGCTGACACTCACCCGCGCCCTCACACGTACGCTCCCCCTAAAGCGTTGTCGTACCTCACCTGGACCCTAAACCGTCCCCGTCCCCTAACCCTAACCCTAGCCCGAACCCTAACCCTAACCCTTCCCCGAAGCCTGACCCTCACCCGTCCCCTAATCCTAACCCGTACGCTGACACTCACCCGCGCCCTCACACGTACGCTCCCCCTAAAGCGTTGTCGTACCCTCACCTGGACCCTAAACCGTCCCCGTCCCCTAACCCTAACCCTAGCCCGAACCCTAACCCTAACCCTTCCCCGAAGCCTGACCCTCACCCGTCCCCTAATCCTAACCCGTACGCTGACACTCACCCGCGCCCTCACACGTACGCTCCCCCTAAAGCGTTGTCGTACCCTCACCTGGACCCTAAACCGTCCCCGTCCCCTAACCCTAACCCTAGCCCGAACCCTAACCCTAACCCTTCCCCGAAGCCTGACCCTCACCCGTCCCCTAATCCTAACCCGTACGCTGACACTCACCCGCGCCCTCACACGTACGCTCCCCCTAAAGCGTTGTCGTACCCTCACCTGGACCCTAAACCGTCCCCGTCCCCTAACCCTAGCCCGAACCCTAACCCTAACCCTTCCCCGAAGCCTGACCCTCACCCGTCCCCTAATCCTAACCCGTACGCTGACACTCACCCGCGCCCTCACACGTACGCTCCCCCTAAAGCGTTGTCGTACCCTCACCTGGACCCTAAACCGTCCCCGTCCCCTAACCCTAACCCTAGCCCGAACCCTAACCCTAACCCTTCCCCGAAGCCTGACCCTCACCCGTCCCCTAATCCTAACCCGTACGCTGACACTCACCCGCGCCCTCACACGTACGCTCCCCCTAAAGCGTTGTCGTACCCTCACCTGGACCCTAAACCGTCCCCGTCCCCTAACCCTAACCCTAGCCCGAACCCTAACCCTAACCCTTCCCCGAAGCCTGACCCTCACCCGTCCCCTAATCCTAACCCGTACGCTGACACTCACCCGCGCCCTCACACGTACGCTCCCCCTAAAGCGTTGTCGTACCCTCACCTGGACCCTAAACCGTCCCCGTCCCCTAACCCTAACCCTAGCCCGAACCCTAACCCTAACCCTTCCCCGAAGCCTGACCCTCACCCGTCCCCTAATCCTAACCCGTACGCTGACACTCACCCGCGCCCTCACACGTACGGTCCCCCTAAAGCGTTGTCGTACCCTCACCTGGACCCTAAACCGTCCCCGTCCCCTAACCCTAACCCTAGCCCGAACCCTAACCCTAACCCTTCCCCGAAGCCTGACCCTCACCCGTCCCCTAATCCTAACCCGTACGCTGACACTCACCCGCGCCCTCACACGTACGCTCCCCCTAAAGCGTTGTCGTACCCTCACCTGGACCCTAAACCGTCCCCGTCCCCTAACCCTAACCCTAGCCCGAACCCTAACCCTAACCCTTCCCCGAAGCCTGACCCTCACCCGTCCCCTAATCCTAACCCTTACGCTGACACTCACCCGCGCCCTCACACGTACGCTCCCCCTAAAGCGTTGTCGTACCCTCACCTGGACCCTAAACCGTCCCCGTCCCCTAACCCTAACCCTAGCCCGAACCCTAACCCTAACCCTTCCCCGAAGCCTGACCCTCACCCGTCCCCTAATCCTAACCCGTACGCTGACACTCACCCGCGCCCTCACACGTACGCTCCCCCTAAAGCGTTGTTGTACCCTCACCTGGACCCTAAACCGTCCCCGTCCCCTAACCCTAACCCTAGCCCGAACCCTAACCCTAACCCTTCCCCGAAGCCTGACCCTCACCCGTCCCCTAATCCTAACCCGTACGCTGACACTCACCCGCGCCCTCACACGTACGCTCCCCCTAAAGCGTTGTCGTACCCTCACCTGGACCCTAAACCGTCCCCGTCCACTAACCCTAACCCTAGCCCGAACCCTAACCCTAACCCTTCCCCAAAGCCTGACCCTCACCCGTCCCCTAATCCTAACCCGTACGCTGACACTCACCCGCGCCCTCACACGTACGCTCCCCCTAAAGCGTTGTCGTACCCTCACCTGGACCCTAAACCGTCCCCGTCCCCTAACCCTAACCCTAGCCCGAACCCTAACCCTAACCCTTCCCCGAAGCCTGACCCTCACCCGTCCCCTAATCCTAACCCGTACGCTGACACTCACCCGCGCCCTCACACGTACGCTCCCCCTAAAGCGTTGTCGTACCCTCACCTGGACCCTAAACCGTCCCCGTCCCCTAACCCTAACCCTAGCCCGAACCCTAACCCTAACCCTTCCCCGAAGCCTGACCCTCACCCGTCCCCTAATCCTAACCCGTACGCTGACACTCACCCGCGCCCTCACACGTACGCTCCCCCTAAAGCGTTGTCGTACCCTCACCTGGACCCTAAACCGTCCCCGTCCCCTAACCCTAACCCTAGCCCGAACCCTAACCCTAACCCTTCCCCGAAGCCTGACCCTCACCCGTCCCCTAATCCTAACCCGTACGCTGACACTCACCCGCGCCCTCACACGTACGCTCCCCCTAAAGCGTTGTCGTACCCTCACCTGGACCCTAAACCGTCCCCGTCCCCTAACCCTAACCCTAGCCCGAACCCTAACCCTAACCCTTCCCCGAAGCCTGACCCTCACCCGTCCCCTAATCCTAACCCGTACGCTGACACTCACCCGCGCCCTCACACGTACGCTCCCCCTAAAGCGTTGTCGTACCCTCACCTGGACCCTAAACCGTCCCCGTCCCCTAACCCTAACCCTAGCCCGAACCCTAACCCTAACGCTTCCCCGAAGCCTGACCCTCACCCGTCCCCTAATCCTAACCCGTACGCTGACACTCACCCGCACCCTCACACGTACGCTCCCCCTAAAGCGTTGTCGTACCCTCACCTGGACCCTAAACCGTCCCCGTCCCCTAACCCTAACCCTAGCCCGAACCCTAACCCTAACCCTTCCCCGAAGCCTGACCCTCACCCGTCCCCTAATCCTAATCCGTACGCTGACACTCACCCGCGCCCTCACACGTACGCTCCCCCTAAAGCGTTGTCGTACCCTCACCTGGACCCTAAACCGTCCCCGTCCACTAACCCTAACCCTAGCCCGAACCCTAACCCTAACCCTTCCCCAAAGCCTGACCCTCACCCGTCCCCTAATCCTAACCCGTACGCTGACACTCACCCGCGCCCTCACACGTAGGCTCCCCCTAAAGCGTTGTCATACCCTCACCTGGACCCTAAACCGTCCCCATCCCCTAACCCTAACCCTAGCCCGAACCCTAACCCTAACCCTTCCCCGAAGCCTGACCCTCACCCGTCCCCTAATCCTAACCCGTACGCTGACACTCACCCGCGCCCTCACACGTACGCTCCCCCTAAATCGTTGTCGTACCCTCACCTGGACCCTAAACCGTCCCCGTCCCCTAATCCTAACCCTAGCCCGAACCCTAACCCTAACCCTTCCCCGAAGCCTGACCCTCACCCGTCCCCTAATCCTAACCCGTACGCTGACACTCACCCGCGCCCTCACACGTACGCTCCCCCTAAAGCGTTGTCGTACCTCACCTGGACCCTAAACCGTCCCCGTCCCCTAACCCTAACCCTAGCCCGAACCCTAACCCTAACCCTTCCCCGAAGCCTGACCCTCACCCGTCCCCTAATCCTAACCCGTACGCTGACACTCACCCGCGCCCTCACACGTACGCTCCCCCTAAAGCGTTGTCGTACCCTCACCTGGACCCTAAACCGTCCCCGTCCCCTAACCCTAAACCTAGCCCGAACCCTAACCCTAACCCTTCCCCGAAGCCTGACCCTCACCCGTCCCCTAATCCTAACCCGTACGCTGACACTCACCCGCGCCCTCACACGTACGCTCCCCCTAAAACGTTGTCGTACCCTCACCTGGACCCTAAACCGTCCCCGTCCCCTAACCCTAACCCTAGCCCGAACCCTAACCCTAACCCTTCCCCGAAGCCTGACCCTCACCCGTCCCCTAATCCTAACCCGTACGCTGACACTCACCCGCGCCCTCACACGTACGCTCCCCCTAAAGCGTTGTCGTACCCTCACCTGGACCCTAAACCGTCCCCGGCCCCTAACCCTAACCCTAGCCCGAACCCTAACCCTAACCCTTCCCCAAAGCCAGACCCTCACCCGTCCCCTAATCCTAACCCATACGCTGACACTCACCCGCGCCCTCACACGTAGACTCCCCCTAAAGCGTTGTCGTACCCTCACCTGGACCCTAAACCGTCCCCGTCCCCTAACCCTAACCCTAGCCCGAACCCTAACCCTAACCCTTCCCCGAAGCCTGACCCTCACCCGTCCCCTAATCCTAACCCGTACGCTGACACTCACCCGCGCCCTCACACGTACGCTCCCCCTAAAGCGTTGTCGTACCTCACCTGGACCCTAAACCGTCCCCGTCCCCTAACCCTAACCCTAGCCCGAACCCTAACCCTAACCCTTCCCCGAAGCCTGACCCTCACCCGTCCCCTAATCCTAACCCGTACGCTGACACTCACCCGCGCCCTCACACGTACGCTCCCCCTAAAGCGTTGTCGTACCCTCACCTGGACCCTAAACCGTCCCCGTCCCCTAACCCTAACCCTAGCCCGAACCCTAACCCTAAACCTTCCCCGAAGCCTGACCCTCACCCGTCCCCTAATCCTAACCCGTACGCTGACACTCACCCGCGCCCTCACACGTACGCTCCCCCTAAAGCGTTGTCGTACCCTCACCTGGACCCTAAACCGTCCCCGTCCCCTAACCCTAACCCTAGCCCGAACCCTAACCCTAACCCTTCCCCGAAGCCTGACCCTCACCCGTCGCCTAATCCTAACCCGTACGCTGACACTCACCCGCGCCCTCACACGTACGCTCCCCCTAAAACGTTGTCGTACCCTCACCTGGACCCTAAACCGTCCCCGTCCCCTAACCCTAACCCTAGCCCGAACCCTAACCCTAACCCTTCCCCGAAGCCTGACCCTCACCCGTCCCCTAATCCTAACCCGTACGCTGACACTCACCCGCGCCCTCACACGTACGCTCCCCCTAAAGCGTTGTCGTACCCTCACCTGGACCCTAAACCGTCCCCGTCCCCTAACCCTAACCCTAGCCCGAACCCTAACCCTAACCCTTCCCCAAAGCCTGACCCTCACCCGTCCCCTAATCCTAACCCGTACGCTGACACTCACCCGCGCCCTCACACGTACGCTCCCCCTAAAGCGTTGTCGTACCCTCACCTGGACCCTAAACCGTCCCCGTCCCCTAACCCTAAACCTAGCCCGAACCCTAACCCTAACTCTTCCCCGAAGCCTGACCCTCTCCCGTCCCCTAATCCTAACCCGTACGCTGACACTCACCCGCGCCCTCACACGTACGCTCCCCCTAAAGCGTTGTCGTACCCTCACCTGGACCCTAAACCGTCCCCGTCCCCTAACCCAAACCCTAGCCCGAACCCTAACCCTAACCCTTCCCCGAAGCCTGACCCTCACCCGTCCCCTAATCCTAACCCGTACGCTGACACTCACCCGCGCCCTCACACGTACGATCCCCCTAAAGCGTTGTCGTACCCTCACCTGGACCCTAAATCGTCCCCGTCCCCTAACCCTAACCCTAGCCCGAACCCTAACCCTAACCCTTCCCCGAAGCCTGACCCTCACCCGTCCCCTAATCCTAACCCGTACGCTGACACTCACCCGCGCCCTCACACGTACGCTCCCCCTAAAGCGTTGTCGTACCCTCACCTGGACCCTAAACCGTCCCCGGCCCCTAACCCTAACCCTAGCCCGAACCCTAACCCTAACCCTTCCCCGAAGCCTGACCCTCACCCGTCCCCTAATCCTAACCCGTACGCTGACACTCACCCGCGCCCTCACACGTACGCTCCCCCTAAAGCGTTGTCGTACCCTCACCTGGACCCTAAACCGTCCCCGTCCCCTAACCCTAACCCTAGCCCGAACCCTAACCCTAACCCTTCCCCGAAGCCTGACCCTCACCCGTCCCCTAATCCTAACCCGTACGCTGACACTCACCCGCGCCCTCACACGTACGCTCCCCCTAAAGCGTTGTCGTACCCTCACCTGGACCCTAAACCGTCCCCGTCCCCTAACCCTAAACCTAGCCCGAACCCTAACCCTAACCCTTCCCCGAAGCCTGACCCTCACCCGTCCCCTAATCCTAACCCGTACGCTGACACTCACCCGCGCCCTCACACGTACGCTCCCCCTAAAACGTTGTCGTACCCTCACCTGGACCCTAAACCGTCCCCGTCCCCTAACCCTAACCCTAGCCCGAACCCTAACCCTAACCCTTCCCCGAAGCCTGACCCTCACCCGTCCCCTAATCCTAACCCGTACGCTGACACTCACCCGCGCCCTCACACGTACGCTCCCCCTAAAGCGTTGTCGTACCCTCACCTGGACCCTAAACCGTCCCCGGCCCCTAACCCTAACCCTAGCCCGAACCCTAACCCTAACCCTTCCCCAAAGCCAGACCCTCACCCGTCCCCTAATCCTAACCCATACGCTGACACTCACCCGCGCCCTCACACGTAGACTCCCCCTAAAGCGTTGTCGTACCCTCACCTGGACCCTAAACCGTCCCCGTCCCCTAACCCTAACCCTAGCCCGAACCCTAACCCTAACCCTTCCCCGAAGCCTGACCCTCACCCGTCCCCTAATCCTAACCCGTACGCTGACACTCACCCGCGCCCTCACACGTACGCTCCCCCTAAAGCGTTGTCGTACCTCACCTGGACCCTAAACCGTCCCCGTCCCCTAACCCTAACCCTAGCCCGAACCCTAACCCTAACCCTTCCCCGAAGCCTGACCCTCACCCGTCCCCTAATCCTAACCCGTACGCTGACACTCACCCGCGCCCTCACACGTACGCTCCCCCTAAAGCGTTGTCGTACCCTCACCTGGACCCTAAACCGTCCCCGTCCCCTAACCCTAACCCTAGCCCGAACCCTAACCCTAACCCTTCCCCGAAGCCTGACCCTCACCCGTCCCCTAATCCTAACCCGTACGCTGACACTCACCCGCGCCCTCACACGTACGCTCCCCCTAAAGCGTTGTCGTACCCTCACCTGGACCCTAAACCGTCCCCGTCCCCTAACCCTAACCCTAGCCCGAACCCTAACCCTAACCCTTCCCCGAAGCCTGACCCTCACCCGTCCCCTAATCCTAACCCGTACGCTGACACTCACCCGCGCCCTCACACGTACGCTCCCCCTAAAACGTTGTCGTACCCTCACCTGGACCCTAAACCGTCCCCGTCCCCTAACCCTAACCCTAGCCCGAACCCTAACCCTAACCCTTCCCCGAAGCCTGACCCTCACCCGTCCCCTAATCCTAACCCGTACGCTGACACTCACCCGCGCCCTCACACGTACGCTCCCCCTAAAGCGTTGTCGTACCCTCACCTGGACCCTAAACCGTCCCCGTCCCCTAACCCTAACCCTAGCCCGAACCCTAACCCTAACCCTTCCCCAAAGCCTGACCCTCACCCGTCCCCTAATCCTAACCCGTACGCTGACACTCACCCGCGCCCTCACACGTACGCTCCCCCTAAAGCGTTGTCGTACCCTCACCTGGACCCTAAACCGTCCCCGTCCCCTAACCCTAAACCTAGCCCGAACCCTAACCCTAACCCTTCCCCGAAGCCTGACCCTCTCCCGTCCCCTAATCCTAACCCGTACGCTGACACTCACCCGCGCCCTCACACGTACGCTCCCCCTAAAGCGTTGTCGTACCCTCACCTGGACCCTAAACCGTCCCCGTCCCCTAACCCAAACCCTAGCCCGAACCCTAACCCTAACCCTTCCCCGAAGCCTGACCCTCACCCGTCCCCTAATCCTAACCCGTACGCTGACACTCACCCGCGCCCTCACACGTACGATCCCCCTAAAGCGTTGTCGTACCCTCACCTGGACCCTAAATCGTCCCCGTCCCCTAACCCTAACCCTAGCCCGAACCCTAACCCTAACCCTTCCCCGAAGCCTGACCCTCACCCGTCCCCTAATCCTAACCCGTACGCTGACACTCACCCGCGCCCTCACACGTACGCTCCCCCTAAAGCGTTGTCGTACCCTCACCTGGACCCTAAACCGTCCCCGGCCCCTAACCCTAACCCTAGCCCGAACCCTAACCCTAACCCTTCCCCGAAGCCTGACCCTCACCCGTCCCCTAATCCTAACCCGTACGCTGACACTCACCCGCGCCCTCACACGTACGCTCCCCCTAAAGCGTTGTCGTACCCTCACCTGGACCCTAAACCGTCCCCGTCCCCTAACCCTAACCCTAGCCCGAACCCTAACCCTAACCCTTCCCCGAAGCCTGACCCTCACCCGTCCCCTAATCCTAACCCGTACGCTGACACTCACCCGCGCCCTCACACGTACGCTCCCCCTAAAGCGTTGTCGTACCCTCACCTGGACCCTAAACCGTCCCCGTCCCCTAACCCTAACCCTAGCCCGAACCCTAACCCTAACCCTTCCCCGAAGCCTGACCCTCACCCGTCCCCTAATCCTAACCCGTACGCTGACACTCACCCGCGCCCTCACACGTACGCTCCCCCTAAAGCGTTGTCGTACCCTCACCTGGACCCTAAACCGTCCCCGTCCCCTAACCCTAACCCTAGCCCGAACCCTAACCCTAACCCTTCCCCGAAGCCTGACCCTCACCCGTCCCCTAATCCTAACCCGTACGCTGACACTCACCCGCGCCCTCACACGTACGCTCCCCCTAAAGCGTTGTCGTACCCTCACCTGGACCCTAAACCGTCCCCGTCCCCTAACCCTAACCCTAGCCCGAACCCTAACCCTAACCCTTCCCCGAAGCCTGACCCTCACCCGTCCCCTAATCCTAACCCGTACGCTGACACTCACCCGCGCCCTCACACGTACGCTCCCCCTAAAGCGTTGTCGTACCCTCACCTGGACCCTAAACCGTCCCCGTCCCCTAACCCTAACCCTAGCCCGAACCCTAACCCTAACCCTTCCCCGAAGCCTGACCCTCACCCGTCCCCTAATCCTAACCCGTACGCTGACACTCACCCGCGCCCTCACACGTACGCTCCCCCTAAAGCGTTGTCGTACCCTCACCTGGACCCTAAACCGTCCCCGTCCACTAACCCTAACCCTAGCCCGAACCCTAACCCTAACCCTTCCCCAAAGCCTGACCCTCACCCGTCCCCTAATCCTAACCCGTACGCTGACACTCACCCGCGCCCTCACACGTACGCTCCCCCTAAAGCGTTGTCGTACCCTCACCTGGACCCTAAACCGTCCCCGTCCCCTAACCCTAACCCTAGCCCGAACCCTAACCCTAACCCTTCCCCGAAGCCTGACCCTCACCCGTCCCCTAATCCTAACCCGTACGCTGACACTCACCCGCGCCCTCACACGTACGCTCCCCCTAAAGCGTTGTCGTACCCTCACCTGGACCCTAAACCGTCCCCGTCCCCTAACCCTAACCCTAGCCCGAACCCTAACCCTAACCCTTCCCCGAAGCCTGACCCTCACCCGTCCCCTAATCCTAACCCGTACGCTGACACTCACCCGCGCCCTCACACGTACGCTCCCCCTAAAGCGTTGTCGTACCCTCACCTGGACCCTAAACCGTCCCCGTCCCCTAACCCTAACCCTAGCCCGAACCCTAACCCTAACCCTTCCCCGAAGCCTGACCCTCACCCGTCCCCTAATCCTAACCCGTACGCTGACACTCACCCGCGCCCTCACACGTACGCTCCCCCTAAAGCGTTGTCGTACCCTCACCTGGACCCTAAACCGTCCCCGTCCCCTAACCCTAACCCTAGCCCGAACCCTAACCCTAACCCTTCCCCGAAGCCTGACCCTCACCCGTCCCCTAATCCTAACCCGTACGCTGACACTCACCCGCGCCCTCACACGTACGCTCCCCCTAAAGCGTTGTCGTACCCTCACCTGGACCCTAAACCGTCCCCGTCCCCTAACCCTGACCCTAGCCCGAACCCTAACCCTAACGCTTCCCCGAAGCCTGACCCTCACCCGTCCCCTAATCCTAACCCGTACGCTGACACTCACCCGCGCCCTCACACGTACGCTCCCCCTAAAGCGTTGTCGTACCCTCACCTGGACCCTAAACCGTCCCCGTCCCCTAACCCTAACCCTAGCCCGAACCCTAACCCTAACCCTTCCCCGAAGCCTGACCCTCACCCGTCCCCTAATCCTAATCCGTACGCTGACACTCACCCGCGCCCTCACACGTACGCTCCCCCTAAAGCGTTGTCGTACCCTCACCTGGACCCTAAACCGTCCCCGTCCACTAACCCTAACCCTAGCCCGAACCCTAACCCTAACCCTTCCCCAAAGCCTGACCCTCACCCGTCCCCTAATCCTAACCCGTACGCTGACACTCACCCGCGCCCTCACACGTAGGCTCCCCCTAAAGCGTTGTCATACCCTCACCTGGACCCTAAACCGTCCCCATCCCCTAACCCTAACCCTAGCCCGAACCCTAACCCTAACCCTTCCCCGAAGCCTGACCCTCACCCGTCCCCTAATCCTAACCCGTACGCTGACACTCACCCGCGCCCTCACACGTACGCTCCCCCTAAATCGTTGTCGTACCCTCACCTGGACCCTAAACCGTCCCCGTCCCCTAATCCTAACCCTAGCCCGAACCCTAACCCTAACCCTTCCCCGAAGCCTGACCCTCACCCGTCCCCTAATCCTAACCCGTACGCTGACACTCACCCGCGCCCTCACACGTACGCTCCCCCTAAAGCGTTGTCGTACCTCACCTGGACCCTAAACCGTCCCCGTCCCCTAACCCTAACCCTAGCCCGAACCCTAACCCTAACCCTTCCCCGAAGCCTGACCCTCACCCGTCCCCTAATCCTAACCCGTACGCTGACACTCACCCGCGTCCTCACACGTACGCTCCCCCTAAAGCGTTGTCGTACTCTCACCTGGACCCTAAACCGTCCCCGTCCCCTAACCCTAAACCTAGCCCGAACCCTAACCCTAACCCTTCCCCGAAGCCTGACCCTCACCCGTCCCCTAATCCTAACCCGTACGCTGACACTCACCCGCGCCCTCACACGTACGCTCCCCCTAAAACGTTGTCGTACCCTCACCTGGACCCTAAACCGTCCCCGTCCCCTAACCCTAACCCTAGCCCGAACCCTAACCCTAACCCTTCCCCGAAGCCTGACCCTCACCCGTCCCCTAATCCTAACCCGTACGCTGACACTCACCCGCGCCCTCACACGTACGCTCCCCCTAAAGCGTTGTCGTACCCTCACCTGGACCCTAAACCGTCCCCGGCCCCTAACCCTAACCCTAGCCCGAACCCTAACCCTAACCCTTCCCCAAAGCCAGACCCTCACCCGTCCCCTAATCCTAACCCATACGCTGACACTCACCCGCGCCCTCACACGTAGACTCCCCCTAAAGCGTTGTCGTACCCTCACCTGGACCCTAAACCGTCCCCGTCCCCTAACCCTAACCCTAGCCCGAACCCTAACCCTAACCCTTCCCCGAAGCCTGACCCTCACCCGTCCCCTAATCCTAACCCGTACGCTGACACTCACCCGCGCCCTCACACGTACGCTCCCCCTAAAGCGTTGTCGTACCTCACCTGGACCCTAAACCGTCCCCGTCCCCTAACCCTAACCCTAGCCCGAACCCTAACCCTAACCCTTCCCCGAAGCCTGACCCTCACCCGTCCCCTAATCCTAACCCGTACGCTGACACTCACCCGCGCCCTCACACGTACGCTCCCCCTAAAGCGTTGTCGTACCTCACCTGGACCCTAAACCGTCCCCGTCCCCTAACCCTAACCCTAGCCCGAACCCTAACCCTAACCCTTCCCCGAAGCCTGACCCTCACCCGTCCCCTAATCCTAACCCGTACGCTGACACTCACCCGCGCCCTCACACGTACGCTCCCCCTAAAGCGTTGTCGTACCCTCACCTGGACCCTAAACCGTCCCCGTCCCCTAACCCTAAACCTAGCCCGAACCCTAACCCTAACCCTTCCCCGAAGCCTGACCCTCACCCGTCCCCTAATCCTAACCCGTACGCTGACACTCACCCGCGCCCTCACACGTACGCTCCCCCTAAAACGTTGTCGTACCCTCACCTGGACCCTAAACCGTCCCCGTCCCCTAACCCTAACCCTAGCCCGAACCCTAACCCTAACCCTTCCCCGAAGCCTGACCCTCACCCGTCCCCTAATCCTAACCCGTACGCTGACACTCACCCGCGCCCTCACACGTACGCTCCCCCTAAAGCGTTGTCGTACCCTCACCTGGACCCTAAACCGTCCCCGGCCCCTAACCCTAACCCTAGCCCGAACCCTAACCCTAACCCTTCCCCAAAGCCAGACCCTCACCCGTCCCCTAATCCTAACCCATACGCTGACACTCACCCGCGCCCTCACACGTAGACTCCCCCTAAAGCGTTGTCGTACCCTCACCTGGACCCTAAACCGTCCCCGTCCCCTAACCCTAACCCTAGCCCGAACCCTAACCCTAACCCTTCCCCGAAGCCTGACCCTCACCCGTCCCCTAATCCTAACCCGTACGCTGACACTCACCCGCGCCCTCACACGTACGCTCCCCCTAAAGCGTTGTCGTACCTCACCTGGACCCTAAACCGTCCCCGTCCCCTAACCCTAACCCTAGCCCGAACCCTAACCCTAACCCTTCCCCGAAGCCTGACCCTCACCCGTCCCCTAATCCTAACCCGTACGCTGACACTCACCCGCGCCCTCACACGTACGCTCCCCCTAAAGCGTTGTCGTACCCTCACCTGGACCCTAAACCGTCCCCGTCCCCTAACCCTAACCCTAGCCCGAACCCTAACCCTAACCCTTCCCCGAAGCCTGACCCTCACCCGTCCCCTAATCCTAACCCGTACGCTGACACTCACCCGCGCCCTCACACGTACGCTCCCCCTAAAGCGTTGTCGTACCCTCACCTGGACCCTAAACCGTCCCCGTCCCCTAACCCTAACCCTAGCCCGAACCCTAACCCTAACCCTTCCCCGAAGCCTGACCCTCACCCGTCCCCTAATCCTAACCCGTACGCTGACACTCACCCGCGCCCTCACACGTACGCTCCCCCTAAAACGTTGTCGTACCCTCACCTGGACCCTAAACCGTCCCCGTCCCCTAACCCTAACCCTAGCCCGAACCCTAACCCTAACCCTTCCCCGAAGCCTGACCCTCACCCGTCCCCTAATCCTAACCCGTACGCTGACAATCACCCGCGCCCTCACACGTACGCTCCCCCTAAAGCGTTGTCGTACCCTCACCTGGACCCTAAACCGTCCCCGTCCCCTAACCCTAACCCTAGCCCGAACCCTAACCCTAACCCTTCCCCAAAGCCTGACCCTCACCCGTCCCCTAATCCTAACCCGTACGCTGACACTCACCCGCGCCCTCACACGTACGCTCCCCCTAAAGCGTTGTCGTACCCTCACCTGGACCCTAAACCGTCCCCGTCCCCTAACCCTAAACCTAGCCCGAAACCTAACCCTAAACCTTCCCCGAAGCCTGACCCTCTCCCGTCCCCTAATCCTAACCCGTACGCTGACACTCACCCGCGCCCTCACACGTACGCTCCCCCTAAAGCGTTGTCGTACCCTCACCTGGACCCTAAACCGTCCCCGTCCCCTAACCCAAACCCTAGCCCGAACCCTAACCCTAACCCTTCCCCGAAGCCTGACCCTCACCCGTCCCCTAATCCTAACCCGTACGCTGACACTCACCCGCGCCCTCACACGTACGATCCCCCTAAAGCGTTGTCGTACCCTCACCTGGACCCTAAATCGTCCCCGTCCCCTAACCCTAACCCTAGCCCGAACCCTAACCCTAACCCTTCCCCGAAGCCTGACCCTCACCCGTCCCCTAATCCTAACCCGTACGCTGACACTCACCCGCGCCCTCACACGTACGCTCCCCCTAAAGCGTTGTCGTACCCTCACCTGGACCCTAAACCGTCCCCGGCCCCTAACCCTAACCCTAGCCCGAACCCTAACCCTAACCCTTCCCCGAAGCCTGACCCTCACCCGTCCCCTAATCCTAACCCGTACGCTGACACTCACCCGCGCCCTCACACGTACGCTCCCCCTAAAGCGTTGTCGTACCCTCACCTGGACCCTAAACCGTCCCCGTCCCCTAACCCTAACCCTAGCCCGAACCCTAACCCTAACCCTTCCCCGAAGCCTGACCCTCACTCGTCCCCTAATCCTAACCCGTACGCTGACACTCACCCGCGCCCTCACACGTACGCTCCCCCTAAAGCGTTGTCGTACCCTCACCTGGACCCTAAACCGTCCCCGTCCCCTAACCCTAGCCCGAACCCTAACCCTAACCCTTCCCCGAAGCCTGACCCTCAGCCGTCCCCTAATCCTAACCCGTACGCTGACACTCACCCGCGCCCTCACACGTACGCTCCCCCTAAAGCGTTGTCGTACCCTCACCTGGACCCTAAACCGTCCCCGTCCCCTAACCCTAACCCTAGCCCGAACCCTAACCCTAACCCTTCCCCGAAGCCTGACCCTCACCCGTCCCCTAATCCTAACCCGTACGCTGACACTCACCCGCGCCCTCACACGTACGCTCCCCCTAAAGCGTTGTCGTACCCTCACCTGGACCCTAAACCGTCCCCGTCCCCTAACCCTAAACCTAGCCCGAACCCTAACCCTAACCCTTCCCCGAAGCCTGACCCTCACCCGTCCCCTAATCCTAACCCGTACGCTGACACTCACCCGCGCCCTCACACGTACGCTCCTCCTAAAGCGTTGTCGTACCCTCACCTGGACCCTAAACCGTCCCCGTCCCCTAACCCTAACCCTAGCCCGAACCCTAACCCTAACCCTTCCCCGAAGCCTGACCCTCCCCCTCCCCTAATCCTAACCCGTACGCTGACACTCACCCGCGCCCTCACACGTACGCTCCCCCTAAAGCGTTGTCGTACCCTCACCTGGACCCTAAACCGTCCCCGTCCCCTAACCCTAACACTAGCCCGAACCCTAACCCTAACCCTTCCCCGAAGCCTGACCCTCACCCGTCCCCTAATCCTAACCCGTACGCTGACACTCACCCGCGCCCTCACACGTACGCTCCCCCTAAAGCGTTGTCGTACCCTCACCTGGACCCTAAACCGTCCCCGTCCCCTAACCCTAACCCTAGCCCGAACCCTAACCCTAACCCTTCCCCAAAGCCTGACCCTCACCCGTCCCCTAATCCTAACCCGTACGCTGACACTCACCCGCGCCCTCACACGTAGGCTCCCCCTAAAGCGTTGTCATACCCTCACCTGGACCCTAAACCGTCCCCGTCCCCTAACCCTAACCGTAGCCCGAACCCTAACCCTAACCCTTCCCCGAAGCCTGACCCTCACCCGTCCCCTAATCCTAACCCGTACGCTGACACTCACCCGCGCCCTCACACGTACGCTCCCCCTAAAGCGTTGTCGTACCCTCACCTGGACCCTAAACCGTCCCCGTCCCCTAACCCTAACCCTAGCCCGAACCCTAACCCTAACCCTTCCCCGAAGCCTGACCCTCACCCGTCCCCTAATCCTAACCCGTACGCTGACACTCACCCGCGCCCTCACACGTACGCTCCCCCTAAAGCGTTGTCGTACCCTCACCTGGACCCTAAACCGTCCCCGTCCCCTAACCCTAACCCTAGCCCGAACCCTAACCCTAACCCTTCCCCGAAGCCTGACCCTCACCCGTCCCCTAATCCTAACCCGTACGCTGACACTCACCCGCGCCCTCACACGTACGCTCCCCCTAAAGCGTTGTCGTACCCTCACCTGGACCCTAAACCGTCCCCGTCCCCTAACCCTAACCCTAGCCCGAACCCTAACCCTAACCCTTCCCCGAAGCCTGACCCTCACCCGTCCCCTAATCCTAACCCGTACGCTGACACTCACCCGCGCCCTCACACGTACGCTCCCCCTAAAGCGTTGTCGTACCCTCACCTGGACCCTAAACCGTCCCCGTCCCCTAACCCTAACCCTAGCCCGAACCCTAACCCTAACCCTTCCCCGAAGCCTGACCCTCACCCGTCCCCTAATCCTAACCCGTACGCTGACACTCACCCGCGCCCTCACACGTACGCTCCCCCTAAAGAGTTGTCGTACCCTCACCTGGACCCTAAACCGTCCCCGTCCCCTAACCCTAACCCTAGCCCGAAACCTAACCCTAACCCTTCCCCGAAGCCTGACCCTCACCCGTCCCCTAATCCTAACCCATACGCTGACACTCACCCGCGCCCTCACACGTACGCTCCCCCTAAAGCGTTGTCGTACCCTCACCTGGAACCTAAACCGTCCCCGTCCCCTAACCCTAGCCCGAACCCTAACCCTAACCCTTCCCCGAAGCCTGACCCTCACCCGTCCCCTAATCCTAACCCGTACGCTGACACTCACCCGCGCCCTCTCACGTACGCTCCCCCTAAAGCGTTGTCGTACCCTCACCTGGACCCTAAACCGTCCCTGTCCCCTAACCCTAACCCTAGCCCGAACCCTAACCCTAACCCTTCCCCGAAGCCTGACCCTCACCCGTCCCCTAATCCTAACCCGTACGCTGACACTCACCCGCGCCCTCACACGTACGCTCCCCCTAAAGCGTTGTCGTACCCTCACCTGGACCCTAAACCGTCCCCGTCCCCTAACCCTAGCCCGAACCCTAACCCTAACACTTCCCCGAAGCCTGACCCTCACCCGTCCCCTAATCCTAACCCGTACGCTGACACTCACCCGCGCCCTCACACGTACGCTCCCCCTAAAGAGTTGTCGTACCCTCACCTGGACCCTAAACCGTCCCCGTCCCCTAACCCTAACCCTAGCCCGAACCCTAACCCTAACCCTTCCCCGAAGCCTGACCCTCACCCGTCCCCTAATCCTAACCCGTACGCTGACACTCACCCGCGCCCTCACACGTACGCTCCCCCTAAAGCGTTGTCGTACCCTCACCTGGACCCTAAACCGTCCCCGTCCCCTAACCCTAACCCTAGCCCGAACCCTAACCCTAACCCTTCCCCGAAGCCTGACCCTCACCCGTCCCCTAATCCTAACCCGTACGCTGACACTCACCCGCGCCCTCACACGTACGCTCCCCCTAAAGCGTTGTCGTACCCTCACCTGGACCCTAAACCGTCCCCGTCCCCTAACCCTAAACCTAGCCCGAACCCTAACCCTAACCCTTCCCCGAAGCCTGACCCTCACCCGTCCCCTAATCCTAACCCGTACGCTGACACTCACCCGCGCCCTCACACGTACGCTCCCCCTAAAGCGTTGTCGTACCCTCACCTGGACCCTAAATCGTCCCCGTCCCCTAACCCTAACCCTAGCCCGAACCCTAACCCTAACACTTCCCCGAAGCCTGACCCTCACCCGTCCCCTAATCCTAACCCGTACGCTGACACTCACCCACGCCCTCACACGTACGCTCCCCCTAAAGCGTTGTCGTACCCTCACCTGGACCCTAAACCGTCCCCGTCCCCTAACCCTAACCCTGAGCCCGAACCCTAACCCTAACCCTTCCCCGAAGCCTGACCCTCACCCGTCCCCTAATCCTAACCCGTACGCTGACACTCACCCGCGCCCTCACACGTACGCTCCCCCTAAAGCGTTGTCGTACCCTCACCTGGACCCTAAACCGTCCCCGGCCCCTAACCCTAACCCTAGCCCGAACCCTAACCCTAACCCTTCCCCGAAGCCTGACCCTCACCCGTCCCCTAATCCTAACCCGTACGCTGACACTCACCCGCGCCCTCACACGTACGCTCCCCCTAAAGCGTTGTCGTACCCTCACCTGGACCCTAAACCGTCCCCGTCCCCTAACCCTAACCCTAGCCCGAACCCTAACCCTAACCCTTCCCCGAAGCCTGACACTCACCCGTCCCCTAATCCTAACCCGTACGCTGACACTCACCCGCGCCCTCACACGTACGCTCCCCCTAAAGCGTTGTCGTACCCTCACCTGGACCCTAAACCGTCCCCGTCCCCTAACCCTAACCCTGAGCCCGAACCCTAACCCTAACCCTTCCCCGAAGCCTGACCCTCACCCGTCCCCTAATCCTAACCCGTATGCTGACACTCACCCGCGCCCTCACACGTACGCTCCCCCTAAAGCGTTGTCGTACCCTCACCTGGACCCTAAACCGTCCCCGTCCCCTAATCCTAACCCTAGCCCGAACCCTAACCCTAACCCTTCCCCGAAGCCTGACCCTCACCCGTCCCCTAATCCTAACCCGTACGCTGACACTCACCCGCGCCCTCACACGTACGCTCCCCCTAAAGCGTTGTCGTACCTCACCTGGACCCTAAACCGTCCCCGTCCCCTAACCCTAACCCTAGCCCGAACCCTAACCCTAACCCTTCCCCGAAGCCTGACCCTCACCCGTCCCCTAATCCTAACCCGTACGCTGACACTCACCCGCGCCCTCACACGTACGCTCCCCCTAAAGCGTTGTCGTACCCTCACCTGGACCCTAAACCGTCCCCGTCCCCTAACCCTAAACCTAGCCCGAACCCTAACCCTAACCCTTCCCCGAAGCCTGACCCTCACCCGTCCCCTAATCCTAACCCGTACGCTGACACTCACCCGCGCCCTCACACGTAGGCTCCCCCTAAAGCATTGTCGTACCTCACCTGGACCCTAAACCGTCCCCGTCCCCTAACCCTAACCCTAGCCCGAACCCTAACCCTAACCCTTCCCCGAAGCCTGACCCTCACCCGTCCCCTAATCCTAACCCGTACGCTGACACTCACCCGCGCCCTCACACGTACGCTCCCCCTAAAGCGTTGTCGTACCCTCACCTGGACCCTAAACCGTCCCCGTCCCCTAATCCTAACCCTAGCCCGAACCCTAACCCTAACCCTTCCCCGAAGCCTGACCCTCACCCGTCCCCTAATCCTAACCCGTACGCTGACACTCACCCGCGCCCTCACACGTACGCTCCCCCTAAAGCGTTGTCGTACCTCACCTGGACCCTAAACCGTCCCCGTCCCCTAACCCTAACCCTAGCCCGAACCCTAACCCTAACCCTTCCCCGAAGCCTGACCCTCACCCGTCCCCTAATCCTAACCCGTACGCTGACACTCACCCGCGCCCTCACACGTACGCTCCCCCTAAAGCGTTGTCGTACCCTCACCTGGACCCTAAACCGTCCCCGTCCCCTAACCCTAAACCTAGCCCGAACCCTAACCCTAACCCTTCCCCGAAGCCTGACCCTCACCCGTCCCCTAATCCTAACCCGTACGCTGACACTCACCCGCGCCCTCACACGTAGGCTCCCCCTAAAGCGTTGTCGTACCTCACCTGGACCCTAAACCGTCCCCGTCCCCTAACCCTAACCCTAGCCCGAACCCTAACCCTAACCCTTCCCCGAAGCCTGACCCTCACCCGTCCCCTAATCCTAACCCGTACGCTGACACTCACCCGCGCCCTCACACGTACGCTCCCCCTAAAGCGTTGTCGTACCCTCACCTGGACCCTAAACCGTCCCCGTCCCCTAACCCTAGACCGAAACCTAACCCTAACCCTTCCCCGAAGCCTGACCCTCACCCGTCCCCTAATCCTAACCCGTACGCTGACACTCACCCGCGCCCTCACACGTACGCTCCCCCTAAAGCGTTGTCGTACCCTCACCTGGACCCTAAACCGTCCCCGTCCCCTAACCCTAACCCTAGCCCGAACCCTAACCCTAACCCTTCCCCGAAGCCTGACCCTCACCCGTCCCCTAATCCTAACCCGTACGCTGACACTCACCCGCGCCCTCACACGTACGCTCCCCCTAAAGCGTTGTCGTACCCTCACCTGGACCCTAAACCGTCCCCGTCCCCTAACCCTAACCCTAGCCCGAACCCTAACCCTAACCCTTCCCCGAAGCCTGACCCTCACCCGTCCCCTAATCCTAACCCGTACGCTGACACTCACCCGCGCCCTCACACGTACGCTCCCCCTAAAGCGTTGTCGTACCCTCACCTGGACCCTAAACCGTCCCCGTCCCCTAACCCTAACCCTAGCCCGAACCCTAACCCTAACCCTTCCCCGAAGCCTGACCCTCACCCGTCCCCTAATCCTAACCCGTACGCTGACACTCACCCGCGCCCTCACACGTACGCTCCCCCTAAAGCGTTGTCGTACCCTCACCTGGACCCTAAACCGTCCCCGTCCCCTAACCCTAGCCCGAAACCTAACCCTAACCCTTCCACGAAGCCTGACCCTCACCCGTCCCCTAATCCTAACCCGTACGCTGACACTCACCCGTGCCCTCACACGTACGCTCCCCCTAAAGCGTTGTCGTACCCTCACCTGGACCCTAAACCGTCCCCGTCCCCTAACCCTAACCCTAGCCCGAACCCTAACCCTAACCCTTCCCCGAAGCCTGACCCTCACCCGTCCCCTAATCCTAACCCGTACGCTGACACTCACCCGCGCCCTCACACGTACGCTCCCCCTAAAGCGTTGTCGTACCCTCACCTGGACCCTAAACCGTCCCCGTCCCCTAACCCTAACCCTAGCCCGAACCCTAACCCTAACCCTTCCCCGAAGCCTGACCCTCTCCCGTCCCCTAATCCTAACCCGTACGCTGACACTCACCCGCGCCCTCACACGTACGCTCCCCCTAAAGCGTTGTCGTACCCTCACCTGGACCCTAAACCGTCCCCGTCCCCTAACCCTAACCCTAGCCCGAGCCCTAACCCTAACCCTTCCCCGAAGCCTGACCCTCACCCGTCCCCTAATCCTAACCCGTACGCTGACACTCACCCGCGCCCTCACACGTACGGTCCCCCTAAAGCGTTGTCGTACCCTCACCTGGACCCTAAACCGTCCCCGTCCCCTAACCCTAACCCTAGCCCGAACCCTAACCCTAACCCTTCCCCGAAGCCTGACCCTCACCCGTCCCCTAATCCTAACCCGTACGCTGACACTCACCCGCGCCCTCACACGTACGCTCCCCCTAAAGCGTTGTCGTACCCTCACCTGGACCCTAAACCGTCCCCGTCCCCTAACCCTAACCCTAGCCCGAACCCTAACCCTAACCCTTCCCCGAAGCCTGACCCTCACCCGTCCCCTAATCCTAACCCGTACGCTGACACTCACCCGCGCCCTCACACGTACGCTCCCCCCAAAGCGTTGTCGTACCCTCACCTGGACCCTAAACCGTCCCCGTCCCCTAACCCTAACCCTAGCCCGAACCCTAACCCTAACCCTTCCCCGAAGCCTGACCCTCACCCGTCCCCTAATCCTAACCCATACGCTGACACTCACCCGCGCCCTCACACGTACGCTCCCCCTAAAGCGTTGTCGTACCCTCACCTGGACCCTAAACCGTCCCCGTCCCCTAACCCTAGCCCGAACCCTAACCCTAACCCTTACCCGAAGCCTGACCCTCACCCGTCCCCTAATCCTAACCCGTACGCTGACATTCACCTGAGCCCTCACACGTACGCTCCCCCTAAAGCGTTGTCGTACCCTCACCTGGACCCTAAACCGTCCCCGTCCCCTAACACTAACCCTAGCCCGAACCCTAACCCTAACCCTTCCCCGAAGCCTGACCCTCACCCGTCCCCTAATCCTAACCCGTACGCTGACACTCACCCGCGCCCTCACACGTACGCTCCCCCTAAAGCGTTGTCATACCCTCACCTGGACCCTAAACCGTCCCCGTCCCCTAACCCTAGCCCGAACCCTAACCCTAACCCTTCCCCGAAGCCTGACCCTCACCCGTCCCCTAATCCTAACCCGTACGCTGACACTCACCCGCGCCCTCACACGTACGCTCCCCCTAAAGCGTTGTCGTACCCTCACCTGGACCCTAAACCGTCCCCGTCCCCTAACCCTAACCCTAGCCCGAACCCTAACCCTAACCCTTCCCCGAAGCCTGACCCTCACCCGTCCCCTAATCCTAACCCGTACGCTGACACTCACCCGCGCCCTCACACGTACGCTCCCCCTAAAGCGTTGTCGTACCCTCACCTGGACCCTAAACCGTCCCCGGCCCCTAACCCTAACCCTAGCCCGAACCCTAACCCTAACCCTTCCCCGAAGCCTGACCCTCACCCGTCCCCTAATCCTAACCCGTACGCTGACACTCACCCGCGCCCTCACACGTACGCTCCCCCTAAAGCGTTGTCGTACCCTCACCTGGACCCTAAACCGTCCCCGTCCCCTAACCCTAACCCTAGCCCGAACCCTAACCCTAACCCTTCCCCGAAGCCTGACCCTCACCCGTCCCCTAATCCTAACCCGTACGCTGACACTCACCCGCCCCCTCACACGTACGCTCCCCCTAAAGCGTTGTCGTACCCTCACCTGGACCCTAAACCGTCCCCGTCCCCTAGCCCTAACCCTAGCCCGAACCCTAACCTAACCCTTCCCTGAAGCCTGACCCTCACCCGTCCCCTAATCCTAACCCGTACGCTGACACTCACCCGCGCCCTCACACGTACGCTCCCCCTAAAGCGTTGTCGTACCCTCACCTGGACCCTAAACCGTCCCCGTCCCCTAGCCCTAACCCTAGCCCGAACCCTAACCTAACCCTTCCCTGAAGCCTGACCCTCACCCGTCCCCTAATCCTAACCCGTACGCTGACACTCACCCGCGCCCTCACACGTACGCTCCCCCTAAAGCGTTGTCGTACCCTCACCTGGACCCTAAACCGTCCCCGTCCCCTAACCCTAAACCTAGCCCGAACCCTAACCCTAACCCTTCCCCGAAGCCTGACCCTCCCCCTCCCCTAATCCTAACCCGTACGCTGACACTCACCCGCGCCCTCACACGTACGCTCCCCCTAAAGCATTGTCGTACCCTCACCTGGACCCTAAACCGTCCCCGTCCCCTAACCCTAACCCTAGCCCGAACCCTAACCCTAACCCTTCCCCGAAGCCTGACCCTCACCCGTCCCCTAATCCTAACCCGTACGCTGACACTCACCCGCGCCCTCACACGTACGCTCCCCCTAAAGCGTTGTCGTACCCTCACCTGGACCCTAAACCGTCCCCGTCCCCTAACCCTAACCCTAGCCCGAACCCTAACTCTAACCCTTCCCCAAAGCCTGACCCTCACCCGTCCCCTAATCCTAACCCGTACGCTGACACTCACCCGCGCCCTCACACGTACGCTCCCCCTAAAGCGTTGTCATACCCTCACCTGGACCCTAAACCGTCCCCGTCCCCTAACCCTAACCCTAGCCCGAACCCTAACCCTAACCCTTCCCCGAAGCCTGACCCTCACCCGTCCCCTAATCCTAACCCGTACGCTGACACTCACCCGCGCCCTCACACGTACGCTCCCCCTAAAGCGTTGTCGTACCCTCACCTGGACCCTAAACCGTCCCCGTCCCCTAATCCTAACCCTAGCCCGAACCCTAACCCTAACCCTTCCCCGAAGCCTGACCCTCACCCGTCCCCTAATCCTAACCCGTACGCTGACACTCACCCGCGCCCTCACACGTACGCTCCCCCTAAAGCGTTGTCGTACCTCACCTGGACCCTAAACCGTCCCCGTCCCCTAACCCTAACCCTAGCCCGAACCCTAACCCTAACCCTTCCCCGAAGCCTGACCCTCACCCGTCCCCTAATCCTAACCCGTACGCTGACACTCACCCGCGCCCTCACACGTACGCTCCCCCTAAAGCGTTGTCGTACCCTCACCTGGACCCTAAACCGTCCCCGTCCCCTAACCCTAACCCTAGCCCGAACCCTAACCCTAACCCTTCCCCGAAGCCTGACCCTCACCCGTCCCCTAATCCTAACCCGTACGCTGACACTCACCCGCGCCCTCACACGTACGCTCCCCCTAAAGCGTTGTCGTACCCTCACCTGGACCCTAAACCATCCCCGTCCCCTAACCCTAACCCTAGCCCGAACCCTAACCCTAACCCTTCCCCGAAGCCTGACCCTCACCCGTCCCCTAATCCTAACCCGTACGCTGACACTCACCCGCGCCCTCACACGTACGCTCCCCCTAAAGCATTGTCGTACCCTCACCTGGACCCTAAACCGTCCCCGTCCCCTAACCCTAACCCTAGCCCGAACCCTAACCCTAACCCTTCCCCGAAGCCTGACCCTCACCCGTCCCCTAATCCTAACCCGTACGCTGACACTCACCCGCGCCCTCACACGTACGCTCCCCCTAAAGCGTTGTCGTACCCTCACCTGGACCCTAAACTGTCCCCGTCCCCTAACCTTAAACCTAGCCCGAACCCTAACCCTAACCCTTCCCCGAAGCCTGACCCTCTCCCGTCCCCTAATCCTAACCCGTACGCTGACACTCATCCGCGCCCTCACACGTATGGTCCCCCTAAAGCGTTGTCGTACCCTCACCTGGACCCTAAACCGTCCCCGTCCCCTAACCCTAACCCTAGCCCGAACCCTAACCCTAACCCTTCCCCGAAGCCTGACCCTCACCCGTCCCCTAATCCTAACCCGTACGCTGACACTCACCCGCGCCCTCACACGTACGGTCCCCCTAAAGCGTTGTCGTACCCTCACCTGGACCCTAAACCGTCCCCGTCCCCTAACCCTAACCCTAGCCCGAACCCTAACCCTAACCCTTCCCCGAAGCCTGACACTCACCCGTCCCCTAATCCTAACCCGTACGCTGACACTCACCCGCGCCCTCACACGTACGCTCCCCCTAAAGCGTTGTCGTACCCTCACCTGGACCCTAAACCGTCCCCGGCCCCTAACCCTAACCCTAGCCCGAACCCTAACCCTAACCCTTCCCCGAAGCCTGACCCTCACCCGTCCCCTAATCCTAACCCGTACGCTGACACTCACCCGCGCCCTCACACGTACGCTCCCCCTAAAGCGTTGTCGTACCCTCACCTGGACCCTAAACCGTCCCCGTCCCCTAACCCTAACCCTAGCCCGAACCCTAACCCTAACCCTTCCCCGAAGCCTGACCCTCACCCGTCCCCTAATCCTAACCCGTACGCTGACACTCACCCGCGCCCTCTCACGTACGCTCCCCCTAAAGCGTTGTCGTACCCTCACCTGGACCCTAAACCGTCCCCGTCCCCTAACCCTAACCCTAGCCTGAACCCTAACCCTAACCCTTCCCCGAAGCCTGACCCTCACCCGTCCCCTAATCCTAACCCGTACGCTGACACTCACCCGCGCCCTCACACGTACGCTCCCCCTAAAGCGTTGTCGTACCCTCACCTGGACCCTAAACCGTCCCCGTCCCCTAACCCTAACCCTAGCC
Source organism: Orcinus orca (assembly GCF_937001465.1). Taxonomy (NCBI): domain Eukaryota; kingdom Metazoa; phylum Chordata; class Mammalia; order Artiodactyla; family Delphinidae; genus Orcinus; species Orcinus orca. The sequence goes on along the minus strand of NW_026043961.1, from coordinate 25,394 downwards.
CGAACCCTAACCCTAACCCTTCCCCGAAGCCTGACCCTCACCCGTCCCCTAATCCTAACCCGTACGCTGACACTCACCCGCGCCCTCACACGTACGCTCCCCCTAAAGCGTTGTCGTACCCTCACCTGGACCCTAAACCGTCCCCGTCCCCGTCCCCTAACACTAGCCCGAACCCTAACCCTAACCCTTCCCCGAAGCCTGACCCTCACCCGTCCCCTAATCCTAACCCGTACGCTGACACTCACCCGCGCCCTCACACGTACGCTCCCCCTAAAGCGTTGTCGTACCCTCACCTGGACCCTAAACCGTCCCCGTCCCCTAACCCTAACCCTAGCCCGAACCCTAACCCTAACCCTTCCCCGAAGCCTGACCCTCACCCGTCCCCTAATCCTAACCCGTACGCTGACACTCACCCGCGCCCTCACACGTACGCTCCCCCTAAAGCGTTGTCGTACCCTCACCTGGACCCTAAACCGTCCCCGTCCCCTAACCCTAACCCTAGCCCGAACCCTAACCCTAACCCTTCCCCGAAGCCTGACCCTCACCCGTCCCCTAATCCTAACCCATACGCTGACACTCACCCGCGCCCTCACACGTACGCTCCCCCTAAAGCGTTGTCGTACCCTCACCTGGACCCTAAACCGTCCCCGTCCCCTAACCCTAACCCTAGCCCGAACCCTAACCCTAACCCTTCCCCGAAGCCTGACCCTCACCCGTCCCCTAATCCTAACCCGTACGCTGACACTCACCCGCGCCCTCACACGTACGCTCCCCCTAAAGCGTTGTCGTACCCTCACCTGGACCCTAAACCGTCCCCGTCCCCTAACCCTAACCCTAGCCCGAACCCTAACCCTAACCCTTCCCCGAAGCCTGACCCTCACCCGTCCCCTAATCCTAACCCGTACGCTGACACTCACCCGCGCCCTCACTCGTACGCTCCCCCTAAAGCGTTGTCGTACCCTCACCTGGACCCTAAACCGTCCCCGTCCCCTAACCCTAACCCTAGCCCGAACCCTAACCCTAACCCTTCCCCGAAGCCTGACCCTCACCCGTCCCTTAATCCTAACCCGTACGCTGACACTCACCCGCGCCCTCACACGTACGCTCCCCCTAAAGCGTTGTCGTACCCTCACCTGGACCCTAAACCGTCCCCGTCCCCTAACCCTAGCCTGAACCCTAACCCTAAAACTTCCCCGAAGCCTGACCCTCAGCCGTCCCCTAATCCTAACCCGTACGCTGACACTCACCCGCGCCCTCACACGTACGCTCCGCCTAAAGCGTTGTCGTACCCTCACCTGGACCCTAAACCGTCCCCGTCCCCTAACCCTAACCCTAGCCTGAACCCTAACCCTAACCCTTCCCCGAAGCCTGACCCTCACCCGTCCCCTAATCCTAACCCGTACGCTGACACTCACCCGCGCCCTCACACGTACGCTCCCCCTAAAGCGTTGTCGTACCCTCACCTGGACCCTAAACCGTCCCCGTCCCCTAACCCTAACCCTAGCCCGAACCCTAACCCTAACCCTTCCCCGAATCCTGACCCTCACCCGTCCCCTAATCCTAACCCGTACGCTGACACTCACCCGCGCCCTCACACGTACGCTCCCCCTAAAGCGTTGTCGTACCCTCACCTGGACCCTAAACCGTCCCCGTCCCCTAACCCTAACCCTAGCCCGAACCCTAACCCTAACCCTTCCCCGAAGCCTGACCCTCACCCGTCCCCTAATCCTAACCCGTACGCTGACACTCACCCGCGCCCTCACACGTACGCTCCCCCTAAAGCGTTGTCGTACCCTCACCTGGACCCTAAACCGTCCCCGGCCCCTAACCCTAACCCTAGCCCGAACCCTAACCCTAACCCTTCCCCGAAGCCTGACCCTCACCCGTCCCCTAATCCTAACCCGTACGCTGACACTCACCCGCGCCCTCACACGTACGCTCCCCCTAAAGCGTTGTCGTACCCTCACCTGGACCCTAAACCGTCCCCGTCCCCTAACCCTAACCCTAGCCCGAACCCTAACCCTAACCCTTCCCCGAAGCCTGACCCTCACCCGTCCCCTAATCCTAACCCGTACGCTGACACTCACCCGCGCCATCACACGTACGCTCCCCCTAAAGCGTTGTCGTACCCTCACCTGGACCCTAAACCGTCCCCGTCCCCTAACCCTAACCCTAGCCCGAACCCTATCCCTAACCCTTCCCTGAAGCCTGACCCTCACCCATCCCCTAATCCTAACCCGTACGCTGACACTCACCCGCGCCCTCACACGTACGCTCCCCCTAAAGCGTTGTCGTACCCTCACCTGGACCCTAAACCGTCCCCGTCCCCTAGCCCTAACCCTAGCCCGAACCCTAACCTAACCCTTCCCCGAAGCCTGACCCTCACCCGTCCCCTAATCCTAACCCGTACGCTGACACTCACCCGCGCCCTCACACGTACGCTCCCCCTAAAGCGTTGTCGTACCCTCACCTGGACCCTAAACCGTCCCCGTCCCCTAACCCTAAACCTAGCCCGAACCCTAAACCTAACCCTTCCCCGAAGCCTGACCCTCCCCCTCCCCTAATCCTAACCCGTACGCTGACACTCACCCGCGCCCTCACACGTACGCTCCCCCTAAAGCGTTGTCGTACCCTCACCTGGACCCTAAACCGTCCCCGTCCCCTAACCCTAACCCTAGCCCGAACCCTAACCCTAACCCTTCCCCGAAGCCTGACCCTCACCCGTCCCCTAATCCTAACCCGTACGCTGACACTCACCCGCGCCCTCACACGTACGCTCCCCCTAAAGCGTTGTCGTACCCTCACCTGGACCCTAAACCGTCCCCGTCCCCTAACCCTAACCCTAGCCCGAACCCTAACCCTAACCCTTCCCCGAAGCCTGACCCTCACCCGTCCCCTAATCCTAACCCGTACGCTGACACTCACCCGCGCCCTCACACGTACGCTCCCCCTAAAGCGTTGTCGTACCCTCACCTGGACCCTAAACCGTCCCCGTCCCCTAACCCTAACCCTAGCCCGAACCCTAACCCTAACCCTTCCCCGAAGCCTGACCCTCACCCGTCCCCTAATCCTAACCCGTACGCTGACACTCACCCGCGCCCTCACACGTACGCTCCCCCTAAAGCGTTGTCGTACCCTCACCTGGACCCTAAACCGTCCCCGTCCCCTAACCCTAACCCTAGCCCGAACCCTAACCCTAACCCTTCCCCGAAGCCTGACCCTCACCCGTCCCCTAATCCTAACCCGTACGCTGACACTCACCCGCGCCCTCACACGTACGCTCCCCCTAAAGCGTTGTCGTACCCTCACCTGGACCCTAAACCGTCCCCGTCCCCTAACCCTAACCCTAGCCCGAACCCTAACCCTAACCCTTCCCCGAAGCCTGACCCTCACCCGTCCCCTAATCCTAACCCGTACGCTGACACTCACCCGCGCCCTCACACGTACGCTCCCCCTAAAGCGTTGTCGTACCCTCACCTGGACCCTAAACCGTCCCCGTCCCCTAACCCTAACCCTAGCCCGAACCCTAACCCTAACCCTTCCCCGAAGCCTGACCCTCACCCGTCCCTTAATCCTAACCCGTACGCTGACACTCACCCGCGCCCTCACACGTACGCTCCCCCTAAAGCGTTGTCGTACCCTCACCTGGACCCTAAACCGTCCCCGTCCCCTAACCCTAACCCTAGCCCGAACCCTAACCCTAACCCTTCCCCGAAGCCTGACCCTCACCCGTCCCCTAATCCTAACCCGTACGCTGACACTCACCCGCGCCCTCACACGTACGCTCCCCCTAAAGCGTTGTCGTACCCTCACCTGGACCCTAAACCGTCCCCGTCCCCTAACCCTAACCCTAGCCCGAACCCTAACCCTAACCCTTCCCCGAAGCCTGACCCTCACCCGTCCCCTAATCCTAACCCGTACGCTGACACTCACCCGCGCCCTCACACGTACGCTCCCCCTAAAGCGTTGTCGTACCCTCACCTGGACCCTAAACCGTCCCCGTCCCCTAACCCTAACCCTAGCCCGAACCCTAACCCTAACCCTTCCCCGAAGCCTGACCCTCACCCGTCCCCTAATCCTAACCCGTACGCTGACACTCACCCATGCCCTCACACGTACGCTCCCCCTAAAGCGTTGTCGTACCCTCACCTGGACCCTAAACCGTCCCCGTCCCCTAACCCTAACCCTAGCCCGAACCCTAACCCTAACCCTTCCCCGAAGCCTGACCCTCACCCGTCCCCTAATCCTAACCCGTACGCTGACACTCACCCGCGCCCTCACACGTACGCTCCCCCTAAAGCGTTGTCGTACCCTCACCTGGACCCTAAACCGTCCCCGGCCCCTAACCCTAACCCTAGCCCGAACCCTAACCCTAACCCTTCCCCGAAGCCTGACCCTCACCCGTCCCCTAATCCTAACCCGTACGCTGACACTCACCCGCGCCCTCACACGTACGCTCCCCCTAAAGCGTTGTCGTACCCTCACCTGGACCCTAAACCGTCCCCGTCCCCTAACCCTAACCCTATCCCGAACCCTAACCCTAACCCTTCCCCGAAGCCTGACCCTCACCCGTCCCCTAATCCTAACCCGTACGCTGACACTCACCCGCGCCCTCACACGTACGCTCCCCCTAAAGCGTTGTCGTACCCTCACCTGGACCCTAAACCGTCCCCGTCCCCTAACCCTAACCCTAGCCCGAACCCTATCCCTAACCCTTCCCTGAAGCCTGACCCTCACCCATCCCCTAATCCTAACCCGTACGCTGACACTCACCCGCGCCCTCACACGTACGCTCCCCCTAAAGCGTTGTCGTACCCTCACCTGGACCCTAAACCGTCCCCGTCCCGTAGCCCTAACCCTAGCCCGAACCCTAACCTAACCCTTCCCCGAAGCCTGACCCTCACCCGTCCCCTAATCCTAACCCGTACGCTGACACTCACCCGCGCCCTCACACGTACGCTCCCCCTAAAGCGTTGTCGTACCCTCACCTGGACCCTAAACCGTCCCCGTCCCCTAACCCTAAACCTAGCCCGAACCCTAACCCTAACCCTTCCCCGAAGCCTGACCCTCCCCCTCCCCTAATCCTAACCCGTACGCTGACACTCACCCGCGCCCTCACACGTACGCTCCCCCTAAAGCGTTGTCGTACCCTCACCTGGACCCTAAACCGTCCCCGTCCCCTAACCCTAACCCTAGCCCGAACCCTAACCGTAACCCTTCCCCGAAGCCTGACCCTCACCCGTCCCCTAATCCTAACCCGTACGCTGACACTCACCCGCGCCCTCACACGTACGCTCCCCCTAAAGCGTTGTCGTACCCTCACCTGGACCCTAAACCGTCCCCGTCCCCTAACCCTAACCCTAGCCCGAACCCTAACCCTAACCCTTCCCCGAAGCCTGACCCTCACCCGTCCCCTAATCCTAACCCGTACGCTGACACTCACCCGCGCCCTCACACGTACGCTCCCCCTAAAGCGTTGTCGTACCCTCACCTGGACCCTAAACCGTCCCCGTCCCCTAACCCTAACCCTAGCCCGAACCCTAACCCTAACCCTTCCCCGAAGCCTGACCCTCACCCGTCCCCTAATCCTAACCCGTACGCTGACACTCACCCGCGCCCTCACACGTACGCTCCCCCTAAAGCGTTGTCGTACCCTCACCTGGACCCTAAACCGTCCCCGTCCCCTAACCCTAACCCTAGCCCGAACCCTAACCCTAACCCTTCCCCGAAGCCTGACCCTCACCCGTCCCCTAATCCTAACCCGTACGCTGACACTCACCCGCGCCCTCACACGTACGCTCCCCCTAAAGCGTTGTCGTACCCTCACCTGGACCCTAAACCGTCCCCGTCCCCTAACCCTAACCCTAGCCCGAACCCTAACCCTAACCCTTCCCCGAAGCCTGACCCTCACCCGTCCCCTAATCCTAACCCGTACGCTGACACTCACCCGCGCCCTCACACGTACGCTCCCCCTAAAGCGTTGTCGTACCCTCACCTGGACCCTAAACCGTCCCCGTCCCCTAACCCTAACCCTAGCCCGAACCCTAACCCTAACCCTTCCCCGAAGCCTGACCCTCACCCGTCCCCTAATCCTAACCCGTACGCTGACACTCACCCGCGCCCTCACACGTACGCTCCCCCTAAAGCGTTGTCGTACCCTCACCTGGACCCTAAACCGTCCCCGTCCCCTAACCCTAACCCTAGCCCGAACCCTAACCCTAACCCTTCCCCGAAGCCTGACCCTCACCCGTCCCTTAATCCTAACCCGTACGCTGACACTCACCCACGCCCTCACACGTACGCTCCCCCTAAAGCGTTGTCGTACCCTCACCTGGACCCTAAACCGTCCCCGTCCCCTAACCCTAGCCTGAACCCTAACCCTAAATCTTCCCCGAAGCCTGACCCTCAGCCCTCCCCTAATCCTAACCCGTACGCTGACACTCACCCGCGCCCTCACACGTACGCTCCCCCTAAAGCGTTGTCGTACCCTCACCTGGACCCTAAACCGTCCCCGTCCCCTAACCCTAACCCTAGCCCGAACCCTAACCCTAACCCTTCCCCGAAGCCTGACCCTCAGCCGTCCCCTAATCCTAACCCGTACGCTGACACTCACCCGCGCCCTCACACGTACGCTCCCCCTAAAGCGTTGTCGTACCCTCACCTGGACCCTAAACCGTCCCCGGCCCCTAACCCTAACCCTAGCCCGAACCCTAACCCTAACCCTTCCCCGAAGCCTGACCCTCACCCGTCCCCTAATCCTAACCCGTACGCTGACACTCACCCGCGCCCTCACACGTACGCTCCCCCTAAAGCGTTGTCGTACCCTCACCTGGACCCTAAACCGTCCCCGTCCCCTAACCCTAACCCTAGCCCGAACCCTAACCCTAACCCTTCCCCGAAGCCTGACCCTCACCCGTCCCCTAATCCTAACCCGTACGCTGACACTCACCCGCGCCCTCACACGTACGCTCCCCCTAAAGCGTTGTCGTACCCTCACCTGGACCCTAAACCGTCCCCGTCCCCTAACCCTAACCCTAGCCCGAACCCTATCCCTAACCCTTCCCTGAAGCCTGACCCTCACCCATCCCCTAATCCTAACCCGTACGCTGACACTCACCCGCGCCCTCACACGTACGCTCCCCCTAAAGCGTTGTCGTACCCTCACCTGGACCCTAAACCGTCCCCGTCCCCTAGCCCTAACCCTAGCCCGAACCCTAACCTAACCCTTCCCCGAAGCCTGACCCTCACCCGTCCCCTAATCCTAACCCGTACGCTGACACTCACCCGCGCCCTCACACGTACGCTCCCCCTAAAGCGTTGTCGTACCCTCACCTGGACCCTAAACCGTCCCCGTCCCCTAACCCTAAACCTAGCCCGAACCCTAACCCTAACCCTTCCCCGAAGCCTGACCCTCCCCCTCCCCTAATCCTAACCCGTACGCTGACACTCACCCGCGCCCTCACACGTACGCTCCCCCTAAAGCGTTGTCGTACCCTCACCTGGACCCTAAACCGTCCCCGTCCCCTAACCCTAACCCTAGCCCGAACCCTAACCGTAACCCTTCCCCGAAGCCTGACCCTCACCCGTCCCCTAATCCTAACCCGTACGCTGACACTCACCCGCGCCCTCACACGTACGCTCCCCCTAAAGCGTTGTCGTACCCTCACCTGGACCCTAAACCGTCCCCGTCCCCTAACCCTAACCCTAGCCCGAACCCTAACCCTAACCCTTCCCCGAAGCCTGACCCTCACCCGTCCCCTAATCCTAACCCGTACGCTGACACTCACCCGCGCCCTCACACGTACGCTCCCCCTAAAGCGTTGTCGTACCCTCACCTGGACCCTAAACCGTCCCCGTCCCCTAACCCTAACCCTAGCCCGAACCCTAACCCTAACCCTTCCCCGAAGCCTGACCCTCACCCGTCCCCTAATCCTAACCCGTACGCTGACACTCACCCGCGCCCTCACACGTACGCTCCCCCTAAAGCGTTGTCGTACCCTCACCTGGACCCTAAACCGTCCCCGTCCCCTAACCCTAACCCTAGCCCGAACCCTAACCCTAACCCTTCCCCGAAGCCTGACCCTCACCCGTCCCCTAATCCTAACCCGTACGCTGACACTCACCCGCGCCCTCACACGTACGCTCCCCCTAAAGCGTTGTCGTACCCTCACCTGGACCCTAAACCGTCCCCGTCCCCTAACCCTAACCCTAGCCCGAACCCTAACCCTAACCCTTCCCCGAAGCCTGACCCTCACCCGTCCCCTAATCCTAACCCGTACGCTGACACTCACCCGCGCCCTCACACGTACGCTCCCCCTAAAGCGTTGTCGTACCCTCACCTGGACCCTAAACCGTCCCCGTCCCCTAACCCTAACCCTAGCCCGAACCCTAACCCTAACCCTTCCCCGAAGCCTGACCCTCACCCGTCCCCTAATCCTAACCCGTACGCTGACACTCACCCGCGCCCTCACACGTACGCTCCCCCTAAAGCGTTGTCGTACCCTCACCTGGACCCTAAACCGTCCCCGTCCCCTAACCCTAACCCTAGCCCGAACCCTAACCCTAACCCTTCCCCGAAGCCTGACCCTCACCCGTCCCTTAATCCTAACCCGTACGCTGACACTCACCCACGCCCTCACACGTACGCTCCCCCTAAAGCGTTGTCGTACCCTCACCTGGACCCTAAACCGTCCCCGTCCCCTAACCCTAGCCTGAACCCTAACCCTAAATCTTCCCCGAAGCCTGACCCTCAGCCCTCCCCTAATCCTAACCCGTACGCTGACACTCACCCGCGCCCTCACACGTACGCTCCCCCTAAAGCGTTGTCGTACCCTCACCTGGACCCTAAACCGTCCCCGTCCCCTAACCCTAACCCTAGCCCGAACCCTAACCCTAACCCTTCCCCGAAGCCTGACCCTCAGCCGTCCCCTAATCCTAACCCGTACGCTGACACTCACCCGCGCCCTCACACGTACGCTCCCCCTAAAGCGTTGTCGTACCCTCACCTGGACCCTAAACCGTCCCCGTCCCCTAACCCTAGCCCGAACCCTAACCCTAACCCTTCCCCGAAGCCTGACCCTCACCCGTCCCCTAATCCTAAACCGTACGCTGACATTCACCCTCGCCCTCACACGTACGCTCCCCCTAAAGCGTTGTCGTACCCTCACCTGGACCCTAAACCGTCCCCGGCCCCTAACCCTAACCCTAGCCCGAACCCTAACCCTAACCCTTCCCCGAAACCTGACCCTCACCCGTCCCCTAATCCTAACCCGTACGCTGACACTCACCCGCGCCCTCACACGTACGGTCCCCCTAAATCGTTATCGTACCCTCACCTGGACCCTAAACCGTCCCCGTCCCCTAACCCTAACCCTAGCCCGAACCCTAACCCTAACCCTTCCCCGAAGCCTGACCCTCACCCGTCCCCTAATCCTAACCCGTACGCTGACACTCACCCGCGCCCTCACACGTACGCTCCCCCTAAAGCGTTGTCGTACCCTCACCTGGACCCTAAACCGTCCCCGTCCCCTAACCCTAACCCTAGCCCGAACCCTAACCCTAACCCTTCCCAGAAGCCTGACCCTCACCCGTCCCCTAATCCTAACCCGTACGCTGACACTCACCCGCGCCCTCACACGTACGCTCCCCCTAAAGCGTTGTCGTACCCTCACCTGGACCCTAAACCGTCCCCGTCCCCTAACCCTAACCCTAGCCCGAACCCTAACCCTAACCCTTCCCCGAAGCCTGACCCTCACCCGTCCCCTAATCCTAACCCGTACGCTGACACTCACCCGCGCCCTCTCACGTACGCTCCCCCTAAAGCGTTGTCGTACCCTCACTTGGACCCTAAACCGTCCCCGTCCCCTAAACCTAACCCTAGCCCGAACCCTAACCCTAACCCTTCCCCGAAGCCTGACCCTCACACGTCCCCTAATCCTAACCCGTACGCTGACACTCACCCGCGCCCTCACACGTACGCTCCCCCTAAAGCGTTGTCGTACCCTCACCTGGACCCTAAACCGTCCCCGTCCCCTAACCCTAACCCTAGCCCGAACCCTAACCCTAACCCTTCCCCGAAGCCTGACCCTCACCCGTCCCCTAATCCTAACCCGTACGCTGACACTCACCCGCGCCCTCACACGTACGCTCCCCCTAAAGCGTTGTCGTACCCTCACCTGGACCCTAAACCGTCCCCGTCCCCTAAACCTAGCCCGAACCCTAACCCTAACCCTTCCCCGAAGCCTGACCCTCACCCGTCCCCTAATCCTAACCCGTACGCTGACACTCACCCGCGCCCTCACACGTACGCTCCCCCTAAAGCGTTGTCGTACCCTCACCTGGACCCTAAACCGTCCCCGTCCCCTAACCCTAGCCCGAACCCTAACCCTAACCCTTCCCCGAAGCCTGACCCTCACCCGTCCCCTAATCCTAACCCGTACGCTGACATTCACCTGCGCCCTCACACGTACGCTCCCCCTAAAGCGTTGTCGTACCCTCACCTGGACCCTAAACCGTCCCTGTCCCCTAACCCTAACCCTAGCCCGAACCCTAACCCTAACCCTTCCCCGAAGCCTGACCCTCACCCGTCCCCTAATCCTAACCCGTACGCTGACATTCACCTGCGCCCTCACACGTACGCTCCCCCTAAAGCGTTGTCGTACCCTCACCTGGACCCTAAACAGTCCCCGTCCCCTAACCCTAGCCCGAACCCTAACCCTAACCCTTCCCCGAAGCCTGACCCTCACCCGTCCCCAGTCCTAACCCGTACGCTGACATTCACCTACGCCCTCACACGTACGCTCCCCCTAAAGCGTTGTCGTACCCTCACCTGGACCCTAAACCGTCCCTGTCCCCTAACCCTAACCCTAGCTCGAACCCTAACCCTAACCCTTCCTCGAAGCCTGACCCTCACCCGTCCCCTAATCCTAACCCGTACGCTGACACTCACCCGCGCCCTCACACGTACGCTACCCCTAAAGCGTTGTCGTACCCTCACCTGGACCCTAAACCGTCCCCGTCCCCTAACCCTAACCCTAGCCCGAACCCTAACCCTAACCCTTCCCCGAAGCCTGACCCTCACCCGTCCCCTAATCCTAACCCGTACAATGACACTCACCCGCGCCCTCACACGTACGCTCCCCCTAAAGCGTTGTCGTACCCTCACCTGGACCCTAAACCGTCCCCGTCCCCTAACCCTAGCCCGAACCCTAACCCTAACCCTTCCCCGAAGCCTGACCCTCACCCGTCCCCTAATCCTAACCCGTACGCTGACATTCACCTGCGCCCTCACACGTACGCTCCCCCTAAAGCGTTGACGTACCCTCACCTGGACCCTAAACCGTCCCTGTCCCGTAACCCTAACCCTAGCCCGAACCCTAACCCTAACCCTTCCCCGAAGCCTGACCCTCACCCGTCCCCTAATCCTAACCCGTACGCTGACACTCACCCGCGCCCTCACACGTACGCTCCCCCTAAAGCGTTGTCGTACCCTCACCTGGACCCTAAACCGTCCCCGTCCCCTAACCCTAGCCCGAACCCTAACCCTAACCCTTCCCCGAAGCCTGACCCTCACCCGTCCCCTAATCCTAACCCGTACGCTGACATTCACCTGCGCCCTCACACGTATGCTCCCCCTAAAGCATTGTCGTACCCTCACCTGGACCCTAAACCGTCCCCGTCCCCTAACCCTAACCCTAGCCCGAACCCTAACCCTAACCCTTCCTCGAAGCCTGACCCTCACCCGTACCCTAATCCTAACCCGTACGCTGACACTCACCCGCGCCCTCACACGTACGCTCCCCCTAAAGCGTTGTCGTACCCTAACCTGGACCCTAAACCGTCCCCGTCCCCTAACCCTAACCCTAGCCCGAACCCTAACCCTAACCCTTCCCCGAAGCCTGACCCTCACCCGTCCCCTAATCCTAACCCGTACGCTGACACTCACCCGCGCCCTCACACGTACGCTCCCCCTAAAGCGTTGTCGTACCCTCACCTGGACCCTAAACCGTCCCCGTCCCCTAACCCTAACCCTAGCCCGAACCCTAACCCTAACCCTTCCCCGAAGCCTGACCCTCACCCGTCCTCTAAACCTAACCCGTACGCTGACACTCACCCGCGCCCTCTCACGTACGCTCCCCCTAAAGCGTTGTCGTACCCTCACCTGGACCCTAAACCGTCCCCGTCCCCTAACCCTAACCCTAGCCCGAACCCTAACCCTAACCCTTCCCCAAAGCCTGACACTCACCCGTCCCCTAATCCTAACCCGTACGCTGACACTCACCCGCGCCCTCACACGTACGCTCCCCCTAAAGCGTTGTCGTACCCTCACCTGGACCCTAAACCGTCCCCGTCCCCTAACACTAACCCTAGCCCGAACCCTAACCCTAACCCTTCCCCGAAGCCTGACCCTCACCCGTCCCCTAATCCTAACCCGTACGCTGACACTCACCCGCGCCCTCACACGTACGCTCCCCCTAAAGCGTTGTCGTACCTCACCTGGACCCTAAACCGTCCCCATCCCCTAACCCTAACCCTAGCCCGAACCCTAACCCTAACCCTTCCCCGAAGCCTGACCCTCACCCGTCCCCTAATCCTAACCCGTACGCTGACACTCACCCGCGCCCTCACACGTACGCTCCCCCTAAAGCGTTGTCGTACCCTCACCTGGACCCTAAACCGTCCCCGTCCCCTAACCCTAACCCTAGCCCGAACCCTAACCCTAACCCTTCCCCGAAGCCTGACCCTCACCCGTCCCCTAATCCTAACCCGTACGCTGACACTCACCCGCGCCCTCTCACGTACGCTCCCCCTAAAGCGTTGTCGTACCCTCACCTGGACCCTAAACCGTCCCCGTCCCCTAACCCTAACCCTAGCCCGAACCCTAACCCTAACCCTTCCCCGAAGCCTGACCCTCACCCGTCCCCTAATCCTAACCCGTACGCTGACACTCACCCGCGCCCTCACACGTACGGTCCCCCTAAAGCGTTGTCGTACCCTCACCTGGACCCTAAACCGTCCCCGTCCCCTAACCCTAACCCTAGCCCGAACCCTAACCCTAACCCTTCCCCGAAGCCTGACCCTCACCCGTCCCCTAATCCTAACCCGTACGCTGACACTCACCCGCGCCCTCACACGTACGCTCCCCCTAAAGCGTTGTCGTACCCTCACCTGGACCCTAAACCGTCCCCGTCCCCTAACCCTAACCCTAGCCCGAACCCTAACCCTAACCCTTCCCCGAAGCCTGACCCTCACCCGTCCCCTAATCCTAACCCGTACGCTGACACTCACCCGCGCCCTCACACGTACGCTCCCCCTAAAGCGTTGTCGTACCCTCACCTGGACCCTAAACCGTCCCCGTCCCCTAAACCTAGCCCGAACCCTAACCCTAACCCTTCCCCGAAGCCTGACCCTCACCCGTCCCCTAATCCTAACCCGTACGCTGACACTCACCCGCGCCCTCACACGTACGCTCCCCCTAAAGCGTTGTCGTACCCTCACCTGGACCCTAAACCGTCCCCGTCCCCTAACCCTAGCCCGAACCCTAACCCTAACCCTTCCCCGAAGCCTGACCCTCACCCGTCCCCTAATCCTAACCCGTACGCTGACATTCACCTGCGCCCTCACACGTACGCTCCCCCTAAAGCGTTGTCGTACCCTCACCTGGACCCTAAACCGTCCCTGTCCCCTAACCCTAACCCTAGCCCGAACCCTAACCCTAACCCTTCCCCGAAGCCTGACCCTCACCCGTCCCCTAATCCTAACCCGTACGCTGACATTCACCTGCGCCCTCACACGTACGCTCCCCCTAAAGCGTTGTCGTACCCTCACCTGGACCCTAAACCGTCCCTGTCCCCTAACCCTAACCCTAGCTCGAACCCTAACCCTAACCCTTCCTCGAAGCCTGACCCTCACCCGTCCTCTAATCCTAACCCGTACGCTGACACTCACCCGCGCCCTCACACGTACGCTACCCCTAAAGCGTTGTCGTACCCTCACCTGGACCCTAAACCGTCCCCGTCCCCTAACCCTAACCCTAGCCCGAACCCTAACCCTAACCCTTCCCCGAAGCCTGACCCTCACCCGTCCCCTAATCCTAACCCGTACGCTGACACTCACCCGCGCCCTCACACGTACGCTCCCCCTAAAGCGTTGTCGTACCCTCACCTGGACCCTAAACCGTCCCCGTCCCCTAACCCTAGCCCGAACCCTAACCCTAACCCTTCCCCGAAGCCTGACCCTCACCCGTCCCCTAATCCTAACCCGTACGCTGACATTCACCTGCTCCCTCACACGTACGCTCCCCCTAAAGCGTTGACGTACCCTCACCTGGACCCTAAACCGTCCCTGTCCCGTAACCCTAACCCTAGCCCGAACCCTAACCCTAACCCTTCCCCGAAGCCTGACCCTCACCCGTCCCCTAATCCTAACCCGTACGCTGACACTCACCCGCGCCCTCACACGTACGCTCCCCCTAAAGCGTTGTCGTACCCTCACCTGGACCCTAAACCGTCCCCGTCCCCTAACCCTAGCCCGAACCCTAACCCTAACCCTTCCCCGAAGCCTGACCCTCACCCGTCCCCTAATCCTAACCCGTACGCTGACATTCACCTGCGCCCTCACACGTATGCTCCCCCTAAAGCATTGTCGTACCCTCACCTGGACCCTAAACCGTCCCCGTCCCCTAACCCTAACCCTAGCCCGAACCCTAACCCTAACCCTTCCTCGAAGCCTGACCCTCACCCGTACCCTAATCCTAACCCGTACGCTGACACTCACCCGCGCCCTCACACGTACGCTCCCCCTAAAGCGTTGTCGTACCCTCACCTGGACCCTAAACCGTCCCCGTCCCCTAACCCTAACCCTAGCCCGAACCCTAACCCTAACCCTTCCCCGAAGCCTGACCCTCACCCGTCCTCTCAACCTAACCCGTACGCTGACACTCACCCGCGCCCTCTCACGTACGCTCCCCCTAAAGCGTTGTCGTACCCTCACCTGGACCCTAAACCGTCCCCGTCCCCTAACCCTAACCCTAGCCCGAACCCTAACCCTAACCCTTCCCCAAAGCCTGACACTCACCCGTCCCCTAATCCTAACCCGTACGCTGACACTCACCCGCGCCCTCACACGTACGCTCCCCCTAAAGCGTTGTCGTACCCTCACCTGGACCCTAAACCGTCCCCGTCCCCTAACCCTAACCCTAGCCCGAACCCTAACCCTAACCCTTCCCCGAAGCCTGACCCTCACCCGTCCCCTAATCCTAACCCGTACGCTGACACTCACCCGCGCCCTCACACGTACGCTCCCCCTAAAGCGTTGTCGTACCTCACCTGGACCCTAAACCGTCCCCATCCCCTAACCCTAACCCTAGCCCGAACCCTAACCCTAACCCTTCCCCGAAGCCTGACCCTCACCCGTCCCCTAATCCTAACCCGTACGCTGACACTCACCCGCGCCCTCACACGTACGCTCCCCCTAAAGCATTGTCGTACCCTCACCTGGACCCTAAACCGTCCCCGTCCCCTAACCCTAACCCTAGCCCGAACCCTAACCCTAACCCTTCCCCGAAGCCTGACCCTCACCCGTCCCCTAATCCTAACCCGTACGCTGACACTCACCCGCGCCCTCACACGTACGCTCCCCCTAAAGCGTTGTCGTACCCTCACCTGGACCCTAAACCGTCCCCGTCCCCTAACCCTAGCCCGAACCCTAACCCTAACCCTTCCCCGAAGCCTGACCCTCACCCGTCCCCTAATCCTAACCCGTACACTGACATTCACCTGCGCCCTCACACGTACGCTCCCCCTAAAGCGTTGTCGTACCCTCACCTGGACCCTAAACCGTCCCCGGCCCCTAACCCTAACCCTAGCCCGAACCCTAACCCTAACCCTTCCCCAAAGCCTGACCCGCACCCGTCCCCTAATCCTAATCCGTACGCTGACACTCACCCGCGCCCTCACACGTACGGTCCCCCTAAAGCGTTGTCGTACCCTCACCTGGACCCTAAACCGTCCCCGTCCCCTAACCCTAACCCTAGCCCGAACCCTAACCCTAACCCTTCCCCGAAGCCTGACCCTCACCCCTCCCCTAATCCTAACCCGTACGCTGACACTCACCCGCGCCCTCACACGTACGCTCCCCCTAAAGCGTTGTCATACCCTCACCTGGACCCTAAACCGTCCCCGGCCCCTAACCCTAACCCTAGCCCGAACCCTAACCCTAACCCTTCCCCGAAGCCTGACCCTCACCCGTCCCCTAATCCTAACCCGTACGCTGACACTCACCCGCGCCCTCACACGTACGCTCCCCCTAAAGCGTTGTCGTACCCTCACGTGGACCCTAAACCGTCCCCGTCCCCTAACCCTAACCCTAGCCCGAACCCTAACCCTAACCCTTCCCCGAAGCCTGACCCTCACCCGTCCCCTAATCCTAACCCGTACGCTGACACTCACCCGCGCCCTCACACGTACGCTCCCCCTAAAGCGTTGTCGTACCCTCACCTGGACCCTAAACCGTCCCCGTCCCCTAACCCTAGCCCGAACCCTAACCCTAACACTTCCCCGAAGCCTGACCCTCACCCGTCCCCTAATCCTAACCCGTACGCTGACATTCACCTACGCCCTCACACGTACGCTCCCCCTAAAGCGTTGTCGTACCCTCACCTGGACCCTAAACCGTCCCTGTCCCCTAACCCTAACCCTAGCCCGAAACCTAACCTTAACCCTTCCTCGAAGCCTGACCCTCACCCGTCCCCTAATCCTAACCCGTACGCTGACACTCACCCGCGCCCTCACACGTACGCTCCCCCTAAAGCGTTGTCGTACCCTCACCTGGACCCTAAACCGTCCCCGTCCCCTAACCCTAACCCTAGACCGAACCCTAACCCTAACCCTTCCCCGAAGCCTGACCCTCACCCGTCCCCTAATCCTAACCCGTACGCTGACACTCACCCGCGCCCTCACACGTACGCTCCCCCTAAAGCGTTGTCGTACCCTCACCTGGACCCTAAACCGTCCCCGTCCCCTAACCCTAGCCCGAACCCTAACCCTAACCCTTCCCCGAAGCCTGACCCTCACCCGTCCCCTAATCCTAACCCGTACGCTGACATTCACCTGCGCCCTCACACGTACGCTCCCCCTAAAGCGTTGACGTACCCTCACCTGGACCCTAAACCGTCCCTGTCCCCTAACCCTAACCCTAGCCCGAACCCTAACCCTAACCCTTCCCCGAAGCCTGACCCTCACCCGTCCCCTAATCCTAACCCGTACGCTGACACTCACCCGCGCCCTCACACGTACGCTCCCCCTAAAGCGTTGTCGTACCCTCACCTGGAACCTAAACCGTCCCCGTCCCCTAACCCTAGCCCGAACCCTAACCCTAACCCTTCCCCGAAGCCTGACCCTCACCCGTCCCCTAATCCTAACCCGTACGCTGACATTCACCGGCGCCCTCACACGTATGCTCCCCCTAAAGCATTGTCGTACCCTCACCTGGACCCTAAACCGTCCCTGTCCCCTAACCCTAACCCTAGCCCGAACCCTAACCCTAACCCTTCCTCGAAGCCTGACCCTCACCCGTCCCCTAATCCTAACCCGTACGCTGACACTCACCCGCGCCCTCACACGTACGCTCCCCCTAAAGTGTTGTCGTACCCTAACCTGGACCCTAAACCGTCCCCGTCCCCTAACCCTAACCCTAGCCCGAACCCTAACCCTAACCCTTCCCCGAAGCCTGACCCTCACCCGTCCCCTAATCCTAACCCGTACGCTGACACTCACCCGCGCCCTCACACGTACGCTCCCCCTAAAGCGTTGTCGTACCCTCACCTGGACCCTAAACCGTCCCCGTCCCCTAACCCTAACCCTAGCCCGAACCCTAACCCTAACCCTTCCCCGAAGCCTGACCCTCACCCGTCCTCTAAACCTAACCCGTACGCTGACACTCACCCGCGCCCTCTCACGTACGCTCCCCCTAAAGCGTTGTCGTACCCTCACCTGGACCCTAAACCGTCCCCGTCCCCTAACCCTAACCCTAGCCCGAACCCTAACCCTAACCCTTCCCCGAAGCCTGACCCTCACCCGTCCCCTAATCCTAACCCGTACGCTGACACTCACCCGCGCCCTCACAAGTACGCTCCCCCTAAAGCGTTGTCGTACCCTCACCTGGACCCTAAACCGTCCCCGTCCCCTAACCCTAACCCTAGCCCGAACCCTAACCCTAACCCTTCCCCGAAGGCTGACCCTCACCCGTCCCCTAATCCTAACCCGTACGCTGACACTCACCCGCGCCCTCACACGTACGCTCCCCCTAAAGCGTTGTCGTACCTCACCTGGACCCTAAACCGTCCCCGTCCCCTAACCCTAACCCTAGCCCGAACCCTAACCCTAACCCTTCCCCGAAGCCTGACCCTCACCCGTCCCCTAATCCTAACCCGTACGCTGACACTCACCCGCGCCCTCACACGTACGCTCCCCCTAAAGCGTTGTCGTACACTCACCTGGACCCTAAACCGTCCCCGTCCCCTAACCCTAACCCTAGCCCGAACCCTAACCCTAACCCTTCCCCGAAGCCTGACCCTCACCCGTCCCCTAATCCTAACCCGTACGCTGACACTCACCCGCGCCCTCTCACGTACGCTCCCCCTAAAGCGTTGTCGTACCCTCACCTGGACCCTAAACCGTCCCCGTCCCCTAACCCTAACCCTAGCCCGAACCCTAACCCTAACCCTTCCCCGAAGCCTGACCCTCACCCGTCCCCTAATCCTAACCCGTACGCTGACACTCACCCGCGCCCTCACACGTACGCTCCCCCTAAAGCGTTGTCGTACCCTCACCTGGACCCTAAACCGTCCCCGTCCCCTAACCCTAACCCTAGCCCGAACCCTAACCCTAACCCTTCCCCGAAGCCTGACCCTCACCCGTCCCCTAATCCTAACCCGTACGCTGACACTCACCCGCGCCCTCACACGTACGCTCCCCCTAAAGCGTTGTCGTACCCTCACCTGGACCCTAAACCGTCCCCGTCCCCTAACCCTAACCCTAGCCCGAACCCTAACCCTAACCCTTCCCCGAAGCCTGACCCTCACCCGTCCCCTAATCCTAACCCGTACGCTGACACTCACCCGCGCCCTCACACGTACGCTCCCCCTAAAGCGTTGTCGTACCCTCACCTGGACCCTAAACCGTCCCCGTCCCCTAACCCTAACCCTAGCCCGAACCCTAACCCTAACACTTCCCCGAAGCCTGACCCTCACCCGTCCCCTAATCCTAACCCGTACGCTGACACTCACCCGCGCCCTCACACGTACGCTCCCCCTAAAGCGTTGTCGTACCCTCACCTGGACCCTAAACCGTCCCCGTCCCCTAGACCTAGCCCGAACCCTAACCCTAACCCTTCCCCGAAGCCTGACCCTCACCCGTCCCCTAATCCTAACCCGTACGCTGACATTCACCTGCGCCCTCACACGTACCCTCCCCCTAAAGCGTTGTCGTACCCTCACCTGGACCCTAAACCGTCCCCGTCCCCTAACCCTAACCCTAGCCCGAACCCTAACCCTAACCCTTCCCCGAAGCCTGACCCTCACCCGTTCCCTAATCCTAACCCGTACGCTGACACTCACCCGCGCCCTCACACGTACGGTCCCCCTAAAGCGTTGTCGTACCCTCACCTGGACCCTAAACCGTCCCCGTCCCCTAACCCTAACCCTAGCCCGAACCCTAACCCTAACCCTTCCCCGAAGCCTGACCCTCACCCGTCCCCTAATCCTAACCCGTACGCTGACACTCACCCGCGCCCTCACACGTACGCTCCCCCTAAAGCGTTGTCGTACCCTCACCTGGACCCTAAACCGTCCCCGTCCCCTAACCCTAACCCTAGCCCGAACCCTAACCCTAACACTTCCCCGAAGCCTGACCCTCACCCGTCCCCTAATCCTAACCCGTACGCTGACACTCACCCGCGCCCTCACACGTACGCTCCCCCTAAAGCGTTGTCGTACCCTCACCTGGACCCTAAACCGTCCCCGTCCCCTAACCCTAGCCCGAACCCTAACCCTAACCCTTCCCCGAAGCCTGACCCTCACCCGTCCCCTAATCCTAACCCGTACGCTGACATTCACCTGCGCCCTCACACGTACCCTCCCCCTAAAGCGTTGTCGTACCCTCACCTGGACCCTAAACCGTCCCCGTCCCCTAACCCTAACCCTAGCCCGAACCCTAACCCTAACCCTTCCCCGAAGCCTGACCCTCACCCGTCCCCTAATCCTAACCCGTACGCTGACACTCACCCGCGCCCTCACACGTACGGTCCCCCTAAAGCGTTGTCGTACCCTCACCTGGACCCTAAACCGTCCCCGTCCCCTAACCCTAACCCTAGCCCGAACCCTAACCCTAACCCTTC